>NC_133325.1:51953657-52006157 GCF_042186555.1 Aquarana catesbeiana
GATCGAAAAATCAGTTCGTCTGTATGCTAGTCCGACAGACAAAAAAGGACGCAAGGGCAGCTATTGGCTACTGGCTATGAACTTCCTTATTCTAGTCCGGTCGTACGTCATCACGTTCGAAACGATCAGACTTTGGTGTGATCGTGTGTAGGCAAGTCCTCCAGGGTTCAGTCCGACGAAAAGTCCGGTCGTTTGTACACGGCGTTAGCCTTTCACTGTGACATTATCCCAAAACTGGGGTGAGAAAAAAAAAAATTGTGACCAGGGTCACCAAGGTCAGACGGACTGACAGACATCCAAATGATACAGACAGGCATTTGTCCTTCATTGGATTTCACTGTCTGTCATCACCGATGGCCACAGATGCCCCCTGGCACAGCACCCACCTTGGCCGGAATTTTTGTCTGCATTCAGAGAATGGCAAAACAGGATCCCACTCAGCTGGAACAAAGGTGCCACTTGTCATTGTATTAAAATAAATACACATCTATAGAAGTGGTTGAGAAAGGAGGGCACAAGTAACTTGATGGCGACATAATTAGCCGCAATATTCCTCCCGGTGTGTGCCAAGAACAATCGTGTGCCAAAAAGTTTTTTTTTTTTTGTATATTCTACAACAGCACTTAGAAAGTGATGAAACAAAAAGGGGGAGAAGAATAATGTCCTTTGTCATCATTTCTCGGTCTCAGGACACAGTCAGTGTACATGCACAACATATTACTACATGTGTGGATATATGCTGCTGGGCTGCTCTCTCTGTCACTTCAGCTGCAATATAACTTCACTATGAAGTCTCACTCCCAGTATAGAGGTAGCCCCATCCTCCTTATAGTGCATACAAAACTTTTTATTTTCCTGTTTTGAATGAAGTGCGTTTGGGTTAAAAACACCTATCAAGTTGAAACAGTGGATTTATGTGTTTTTTTGCTGACTAGTTGAATCAAGTCCCTGGGAAATGTTGTACAGATTTGTTCAAATACATATATTGTATGCAGTATATAGGGGATTTAGGTGACTTTGAACGTGGCGTGGTTGTTGGTGCCAGACGGGCTGGTCTGAGTATTTTTTAAAAACTGCTGATCTATTGGGATTTTCACACACAACCATGTCTCGGGTTTACAGAGAATGGTCTGAAAAAAGAGAAAATATCCAGTGAGCGGCAGTTGTGTGGAGGAAAATGCCTTATTGATGTCAGAGGAGAATGGACAGAACTGGTTAGAGATGATAGAAAGGCAACAGTAACTCAACTAACCACTCATTACAACCAAGGTATGCAGAACACCATCTCTGAACACACAAGACATTAAACCTTGAAGCAGATGGGCTACAGCAGCAGAAGACCACACCAGGAGCCACTCCTGTCAGCTAAGAACAGGAAGCTACAATTTGCACAGGCTCACCATAATTGGACAATAGAAAATTGGAAAAACATTGCCTGTTGTGATGAGTTTTAGATTCAGCTGTGACATTCCATATGAAAGTATGGATCCATCCTGTCTTGTATCAACAGTCCAGGCTGGTGGTGGTGTAATGGTGTGGGGGATATTTTCTTGGCACACTTTGGGCCCCTTAGTACCAATTGAGCATCATTTAAACGTCACGGCCCACTTGAGTATCGTTGATGACCATGTCCATCATATATATATATATATATATATATATATATATATATATATATATATATATATATATATGTGTGTGTAGCACCCTCCACCTAAAGGTAGGTGCTAGAATAGTATTTTTCTAGTTCAGGGCCCAAGTGCAGGTAAATTTAGCCAGGCCTGTGCTTTAGGTTAGGCCTGGTTGTTTTGATTTGGGACTGGGAGTGTTCGGTGTAGTGGGGGGTGTGGTCACCTGTGCTCTGATCCAGAGATGCCTCCCCTGCTTTCAGAAAGATGGTTCTGGAATGGCGGTTGGACCTGAAGTCTGAGTGGCAGGCAGCTCATGTGAGGAGCCCTGACCAATTATCTTTCGGTATTGGCAGGGGGCAGGCCTCCCGTATAAGCTGGGATCACATGTTGCCAGGGAGGAGTCTGGAGTAAAGGAAAGACAGCATGGAGTAGTGAGTTGCTGTTCTGGGCGTCCCCACGCGGGGATGCGCCGAGTGCGGAGGAGGGATGGAGGAACCGCAGAGAGGGAGTCTAAGATAAAGATCTTCGTCTTTAACAAAGTATCAGGCTGCTGTTACCGGGGAGCACAGGACTTGAATGCTGGACAAGATCAATGCAGAAGAAGTAGCAGTAAAGTGGAAGAGAGTAGAGCAGCGTTCTGTGACTGGGGACACAGAACGGCCAAGTAATCAAAGGTCAGTGTACAGAACAAGAGAAGTTATCAAGAACAGTGTAGAATGCTGTGGCCGGGGAACACAGCATTGATAGCAAAGGACTGGCTGGGAACAGTAGTCCGTTTATTACCATGTGTCAGACTATCGGGGGGAGATACCGTGTTGTCTCGGGTCTGGTTAGCACATTGGTAATATCTTCCAAAGACTGTGTGGCTGTCTTACTCATTGATCCATCAGGGAGAGGTTGTGTTAGGCCTCTGGATTTTTGACTCTCAGAAACCATCATAGTCTGCAAGGTGGAATTATTCAGAGTGATTCTTCTTTGTCAAAATTGGAAGTGAAGAAGTAGTGTTTCAAATTTGCTGAGACTACTGGATGTACAGCAACTTTAAAGCTAAGGCTACTCAGTATTGCCAAACAATACACCAACTGCTATGGGCATCTCATATCACCCCTTTATTTCACCCAAGTTGTATCCTGCAATAAAACCAATAAAACCATGCAGATGACAGTTCCTTCTCTTATCTGAATGTGGGGAGCATGGCAGCAGGGTGATTGGCGGATTGCTAAGTAACCAAATTAGCAGCCCTTACGGGGGTACCGGTACATTTATTTATATATATATATATATTAATCAATTATTGTGGATTTATTCTATTGCTATTATTGCTTTTGTCATTATTAATTTTACATTGGTTTTCTATGCGTCAGCATTTGTGTTTTTTTTTATATTTACCTAGGTGGATGCAGCATTGGTCCGAGCGCATGGCTGTGGAGGGGAAGGGAGCGGCCGACTCAGGCTCTCAGCAGGTCACTCCAGGCACCTGGTGGATCACGACTTCCATTATCACAATGACGCAGTGCCTGGACTGACTTCTGCGATGTCAGCAGAGAGTGGAATTCAGCCCGCTCTCTTCTGAAAACGGGTCACAGGAGTGCAAAACGATCTGCACTCCTGTGATCCATAGGAGAAGTACAACCAAACAAGCTTTGGCTATACTTCTCCTTTAATAGAACAAGCTGAAGTTAGAAGCTGATTGGCTACCAGGCACAGCTGCACCAGATTTAGCATTCTCCACTTTTGGTAAGTCAATCCCTGTGGGGGTTATTTATGAAAGGCAAATCCACTTTGCACTGAAAGTGCACTTGGAAGTGCAGTCGCTCTAAATCTGAGGGGTAGATCTGAAATGAGGGGAAGCTCTGCTGATTTTATCATCCAATCATGTGCAAGCTAAAATGCTGTTTTTTATCTTCCTTGCATGTCCCCCTCGGATCTACAGCGACTTTACTCCCAAGTGCACTTGCAGTGCAAAGTGGATTTTACTTTAGTAAATAACCCCCTATATGTCTCTTTCTTTACGTATTTCTGTTGCCCAGCACCTGGCTACATTTGCATTCTCTAACAACTTGGTTTTTTGGAAGTAAACAATAAAAACAAACATTTGATCATTACAGTGATGTAATGGGACCAGGGTTTTTTTTTTGGTCTCACATTGTGCAAAACTGAGGTGGCACTGAGATTTAACAGTGTCATGGAGGTCAGACAGACTGACAAACATCCAAACTTTAGAGACAAAAATCTGGCCTTGGATAGTTTGCTGCAGATGGGCTCAGACTTTCACTGGCTCAGCATCTTGGAAGGGAGTTTAATGTGCAGGGTGGGAGATGAGGACAATGGGAACAAGGGTGGCAGATGTTTAGCACCCAATGAACTAAACACAGTGGGGTTGATTTACTAAAGGCAAATCCCTTTTGCACTACAAGTGCACTGCAAGTGCACTGGACAGTGCAGTCGCTGTAGATCCGAGGAGGACATGCAAGGAAAATAAAAAACAGCATTTTAGCTTGCACATGATTTGGATGATAAAATCAGCAGAGCTTCCCCTCATTTCAGATCTTCCACTCAGATCTACAGCGACTGCACTTCTAAGTACACTTTCAGTGCAATTCCAAGTCCACTGACAGTGCACTTGTAGTGCAAAGTGGATTTGCCTTTTGTAAATAACCCCCCAAGTCCATGTTTGGTAATGTTATCAGCTGCAATACTCTTCATGATCCAAACTTAGGCACTTGAAGTGGACATGAACTCAAAAAAAGAAGGTTTGCTATGTTATAGGAAACTTTTAAAAATGCTGAGGAACATTTCAAAATGCTGATTGCATCATCGGTAGTTATCAGAAAAAGGTAACAACCTGCCTACACAATGGGGTTTATTTACTAAAGGCAAATAGACTGTGCACTTTGCAAAGTGCAGTTACACTCTGCAAGTGCAGTTGCTCCAGAGCTTAGTAAATCTGCAAAAGCTCTGCTGACTTCTATCATCCAATCATGTGCAAGAAAAAATGCAGTTTCTTTTAATCTTCTTTCAACGTGATTGGGTACTCTTTGCGAAGTGAAGCTTTACTTCATTTACTAAGCTCTGGAGCAACTGCACTTTGCAAAGTGGACATTCTATTTGCCTTTAGTAAATCAACATCTGAGACTCTGCCCACAGACTGGAGCTTAAAGCGGAGGTCCACTGAAAAAAAAATATTAAAAGCCAGCAGCTACAAATACTGCAGCTGCTGACTTTTAATATATGGACACTTACCTGTCCAGGCAGCCGAAGCCGATCCGTCCGTCGGCTCTCGGCTGCTGCCGCCGCCATCCTCTGTAAAGGAATAAGGAAGTGAAACCGTGCGGCTTCACTTCCTGGTTCTCTACTGCGCATGCGCAATTCGCGCTGCGCGTCCTCTCTGGTCCCTGCTGTGTTCTGGGACCTGTGTGTCTCCCAGAATACAGCGGGGGGAGGACAGTGTAGGCGCCGGAAGTGGCGTAGGTTTACCGCAAGCGCCGCGGTGATCTATGCCAGGAAGTGGGAGCAAATACCTGTATTAGACAGGTATCTGCTCCCTCCTCCCCCCTGAAAGGTGCCAAATGTGGCACCGGAGGGGGGGGGATCCAAAAAATGGAAGTTCCATTTTTGGGTGGAACTCCACTTTAAGGAGGGCACTGGAGCTGGCTGGAGCAGGGAAACAAGTAACACAGCCTTCAGTTTACCCCCTAGATCAGGGGTCTCAAACTGATGGCCCTCCAGCTGTTGCGAAACTACAAGTCCCATCATGCCTCTGCTTGTGGGAGCCATGCTTGTAACTGTCAGCCTTGCAATGCCTCATGGGACTGGTAGTTTTGCAACAGCTAGGGGGCCACCAGTTTGAGACCCCTGCCCTAGATATAATAGGCACACAACCATTTTCTTAGTTTGAAGAAGGAAGTAAAGGGTTAGACCCTTTGTCATTTTTTTTTTTTTTTTGCTGTCTTTGTCACCACTAAGTAGAATCACCCTCTCTCTTTGTCCTAAGACCATTGCCACCAGGACTGAAAGTGAGGGAAAATCAAACATTTTGAGTTGTTATCAGAAATGGGAATAGAGGGGGAAATCTTCTAATAGATCTCTTGTTCCAGAGGCCGCTTGCCCTTTAGAGAGATTTCCTTTTTAGTTCTTGTTGCGTCAACCCAACAGGACACAGATGAGAAAAAATAAGTTAGTAGTTGTTCAAAACCTTTTCCAAAATGATCATAAAATAGTTTTGGCTTTAGATATTCTTTAGATTCTCTTTTTTGTATTTATTTTGTTTGCTGTGATGTATTATGTCAAATCTCACCCTGTGTTGTCTCTTTTTTCTTGGAATAAAATCCAGCTTTATGGGTCTTTGCTTATAAATACCACTGGTAACAAGTCCCATTTTTACTAGCCATCATACTCTATATCTGTCATGGGCAGGGTTCAGGCTTGGAGAGCAGTAGCTATAGCAGTAGAGAGGTTCCCACTGACCCGCAGGACAGGTACACAAGTAGGTCACCCTGGCGGATGACGCGGGCTTACCCGGGGTGCAGGGTAAGCCCACAGTCTAAACACTAACCGGTATTCACCAGAGCTCCTGATGGTGGAGATGTGCTTTGCTGCATGTTAGCACCAGGTCATGGTCCTCAGGATTGCCCCACTAACCCCACCATCACTAGATGGTGAGCAAGCTGGGGTCCAGTAGCAGATGTAGCAGGTAGAGATCAAGCAGAAGTGTAGTCAGTAAGCAAGCCAAAGCTCAGTAAGAAGTGGTTGCAGGTTGGGATCAAGCATGAGGTGTAGTTGAGGAATAACCCAGAGGTTGGTAGCAAGTAGTTTCAGGTTGGGATCAAGATGAAGCCTAGTGGAGGAACAAGCCAAAGGTCGTAGCGAAGACACGGCCAGCGGCAGGAGTGACAAGAGTGAAATGTTGACTGGAGAGAGCACAATAATCTGGCAAACAGGATGTGCAAAGGAATGGCTTAAATAGGAAGTTCATGGGAGGAACAAAGGGTTCAAGGTTCAAGAGAAACAAGACACAAGGCAAGGTTGCCTGAGGAATTAGGCAGAGAGATGTCCAGCAGCTCAGGTGGCTCAGAAAGAAGAGATACTGCCGGACACAGTAAAGTTTATAGGTTCAGATACGGATCCTGACTATATTCTACACTCTGCATCTTAGCATGGCCTCTACCAAAAGCCGTAATAGTGTGTTCAAGGTTGTTTTTTTTTTTTTTTGTCTGCATCAGAAATGCTTCTACCCCCGTTCAAATCAAAAATCAATGTAGCTTAAACTAACCTGATGCAGTTAAACAGGTCAACTGCACATTAAATGCACCCACTAAAAACTGATTTGACTTATGAGCTCAGAAGCCTCTCAAACTGTTCTCAATGGCCCTAGATCTCCAAAGGCCCCCCTTGTGCTCAGATTGATTGAAAAGCCGTGGTGAACATTTAATCAAGCATCAATCCCAGTTCAGGCAAATTGATCTGCTCTGCCCCGGTGAAAAGTACTCACAGCTAAGCAGGAGACTCACCAACATTTCAGTCCCAGTCCCTGGGACACAGTTAACCTTGGCCATAGTCTGGCTCAGGTCAACCCAATAACCAATAGTCCCACCTAAATCCTGCCGGCTTATCAGAGTGGACAGACCAAACCTTGTCTCTCATTATGCAGGAAGAGCCCACTCACAGCCCATGATCACTGCTAGGGACCTCTTTTGCACTGGGGTCTTTGGTTCGAATCCAGATCAGGACATAATCGGCCTAACATCTGCATGTTCTCCCTGTGCTTGCATGAGTTTCCTCCAACACTCCAAAGACATGCCGGTAGGGTAATTGGCTCAATCCGAGATGGCTGCCTCATCTCCTAAGCACTTTGTGTCCCAATGGATAAGCAACTTAAAATAACAAAATGCCATAATGAGTTCTGATTATGTGCAGTAACTTAAATAGTGTCATCAGGTATTAGGTCCAAGATTTCTCAACAAATCCAGGATAGCTGACGCCTATGTAGCGTTGACTGCTGCCAGTTAGCACTGTGCCTGTCTCTAACGACAACATTATGGCACTAAATGAGAGCACAGCTCCCCCAAAAATGCACTGATAATGGCGCTGAGCAGCTATGAGATAAGAAAAAGTGGCCGCTATTGTGCCCATGTCTGATTCTATAACCCCACCTGACTGACCAAGCTGCCACAGTGGAGGATTTGAAGGTCTACAAAACACTATGGGGTTGATTTACTAAAGGCAAAAAGACTGTGCACTTTGCAAAGTGCACTTGCTCCAGAGCTTAGTAAACGAGGTAAACCTTCACTTTGCAAAGGATACCCAACACGTGCAAAGAAAATAAAAATAACAGCATTTTTGTTTGCGCATGATTGGATGATGGAAGTCAGCAGACCTTCTGCTCATTTACTAAGCTCTGGAGTAGCTGCCCTTGCAGAATGTAACTGCACTTTGCAAAGTGTACAGTCTATTTGCCTTTAGTAAATCAACCCCCTTATGAGAGGACTTGCTGCCAAAGGGCCCCAGCTGAAAATCTCTGAACACTTTTTGTTGCAAGCTGCCAAGTATTCCCGGATATCCACATCAGTGAAACAGCCACAATCCCAGAATCATTCTGCAAGATTCCTTTTGCTTGTCCCTGGCTTGTATAAATAACATATCTTCTGCTTAATTATCAAGCCGTATTTGTCACGTAGGCCAATAATCAATATAATTACTGTACAAAAGTCGCACACTGACTCAAGTCCGCGCATACAGCCGGTCCCAGAGACTAATCTTTGAACTGCTCTAATTTCTGATAAATTTTCTTAATTTACTTTCATTTGGTTCGTTTTTTTTTTTTTACAGGAATGTAGCATGGATTTTTACAGCTGTCTTGTCCTTGTACTATTCATGTATCTAATCAGGCAGATAATGACCTCACAATTAGTTTACTTTACTGTTACTAAAGCCCTGTGCACGCAGACTTTGAATGTCGGGAGCCAATGTCCGTTTAAAAAAAACAAAACGTCCGACATTCGGCCGTGTTTATGTCCGACAGAAGCTTCTGTCGGACGTGCATGCTGAAAAAAACAAAATTCGACCGACTCTCAATCAGCGTTCTCAGCCAATGGCAGCGCAGTGGGGGAGATTGCTGAACTAACCTTGCATGGTTAGTAAAGCCGCTCCGACTGGAACTGACAGGGGTTTTTTTTTTGCGTTAAACCCACAATGTTGAATGAGAAAAACACGAATAGTGTGTACCCGGCTTAAGAAAATGTGGGAGGTAAAGTCGCTTATACATTGAGCATTTCTTTTTTTTTCTTTTGCTCAACCAGCTGGTTAAACATAAAAAAATTTATCCAATTCTCCTATCCATAAAACCAAGGTGGATGGAGGAACCCTCCCCGCTGAGTTAGGGTCGGTTCACACTACAACGACTTGGGATCCAACTTGTCAGCCCTCAAGTCGCCCCAAGTCGCTTGACTTTGGGAAATGCATTATAGTCAATGAGAGCGTCTTAAAGTGGAGGGCCTCCCTGGGAAAAAAAATTACACCAAAAATCCTAAAAAAAATTTTTTTTTAAATTTGAAAAAAAAAATTTTTTTTAAATTTGAAAAAAAATTTTTTTTAAACTTACCTAAACCCTTGTTTCTAGGCAGTCTTCCTAATCTGCCTCTTCCGCGGCGTCTTCTTCTCCTCGGTGAGCGGCCCCGTTCTCTTCTGGGAACTGTGTGAGTTCCCAGAACACCACGGGGCCATTCACAGAGCGCCGCGCCGCTCGCGCGTACGCAGTAGGACACTGGGAGTGATGCCCCAAGGCTCCACTGCCTGTTTCCCTTAGTTAGGATAGCGGTGCCGGGACCCGAGAGCCGAGGGACGGGTCGGCCTCGGGCAGCCGACATCGCGGGCATCCAGGACAGGTAAGTGTACTTATTTAAAGTCAGCAGCTACAGTGTTTGTAGCTGCTGACTTTTAATTTTTTTTTTTTTACGGCCGGAATTGTATTCTGATAGCGTGGAGGCTTCCCCTCCATTACAATACAACGATCAGTGTTGCAGGCTATACAGTGCCTTGAAAAAGTATTCATACACCATGACATTTTCCACATTTTGTCATGTTACAACCAAAAACGTAAATGTATTTTATTGGGATTTTATTTGATAGACCAACACAAAGTGGCACATAATTGTGAAGTGGAAGGAAAATGATAAATGGTTTTTAACTTTTTTTACACATGAAAATATGTGAAAAGTGTGCATTTGTATTCAGCCCCCTTTACTCTGATACCCCGAACTAAAATCCAGTGGAACCAATTGCCTTCAGAAGTCACCTAATTAGTAAAAAGAGTCCATCTGTGTGTAATTTAATCTCAGTATAAATACAGCTGTTCTGTGAAGCCCTCAGAGGTTTGTTAGAGAACCTTAGTAAACAAACAGCATCATGAAGGCCAAGGGACATACCAGACAGGGCAGGGATAATGTTATGGATAAATTTAAAGCAGAGTTAGGTTATAAAAAATATCCCAAACTTTGAACATCTTACGGAGCAGCGGCCGCTGGTGCTGAAAATTTTTTGGAGGGGTGCAAAGTAACTGAAAAATTCTAAAAAAAAAAAAACCATCAATTGCAGCCTCACTGTCCCATCAAACGTAGCGACTGTGCCATCAAACGAAGCCACTGTGCCCATCAATGACCACCACTGTGTCATCAAACGCAGCCACTGTGCCATCAAACGTAGCCACTGTGCCATATCAAATGCTCCCACTGTGCCCATCAAATGCTGCCAGTGTGCCCCCCCTGCCCGCCATGCTCCTTGAAGCTCATCAATGTCTTCTCACGTCCTTTTTTCCTGTCCTTTGCTATGATTGGACACCTGATTTATGGCCAACTAATAAACCAATACCTTGCCCCCCAAAAAGACACAGAAGCTGATTAAGTTGGAAATAAGGCAAGGCCACAGCTTTATTGAACTTTTCAAAAGTACATGTAGCACCCTGGAGTTTAGGCAGGGTTGCTCCTCACAAATTTACTTGCCAGGAATATTTATCCTGGTTAATTGTTAGAGATCTATTGATTTCTCCCTAAGTTTGGCCTTGTTGCACTTTTCTCTTCTACCACTAGGTGGCCGGGTGCTTGGTGGTACTAGATATGAGAAGGGCAATGCAAGGTCAGATTATGGGTATATGGGGTATCTCAGACAATGGGCAGGGGTTTTCTTGAATCCCTTGGCCTGCTGGGAGAGCCTATATATTCGGGTGGAGTCAGGTGATCTATATTCTGTGCTACCTGAACGGCTGTCTGGGTGGACGTGTGTTGTACTGCCAAGGCTGCTAGGCCGGAGTTTGGGCCTATCCCAGGCACCTCCGGCTGATAGGCTGTCTGAGGGCTTATCCAGAAGCAAGAGTGCAGCGCAGGGTTGGGACTGCGGCTTGCAGTCCAACCAAAAGGGATGGTTCTGTCGGCCGGAGAAGCTGTCATGGTCGGGGGTAGAGGAGAAGCTGTCGCCAGTAAGGGACCATCCGCCTAAGTACCAGGGACCACAGTAAGTAACTGAAGCAAGTACCGGAGCAGCATTCTCACCAACCGGGGACGGTGAAGAATCGGAAAACTTCAGTGGGAATCAAGGCCAGCGGAGGAGACGTTGCAGAGCAGCCTTATGTGTCAAGCCAGGGACCAAGCAGGCCAGCGGTGGTGAAGCTTGAGAGGTATCTAGAGTGCCAAGCTAGGGACCCAGCAGAGACGCAGGGGTGACGCTTGAGGAAGATACCACCGTGAAGATTGGAGGAGCTCAATGGATTCAGTGGCAGTGAATCAGTGTGTCTAGTGAAAGACCTGGAGCTCAGTGGGCTGAAGAAGTACAAGAAGTGATTGTAGTGAAAGTGAAGGAACTCATATGTTTGTGTTAGGAACTGTTAAAGACAGTTGTCATAGGAGACAGCATTCCTGCACATGCAGATGTGACGTCTTGCTGGATGCTTTCCCTGTATGGCTGTCCTCCTATTAAAGTCTCGGAGTCTGCCAATTAATATTGCAACTACCTAAGGGTGTCCTGGCCCTAAACCTCTCTCTCCCAAAAAGGCTGTTAAGAGAAATAAACTTTCTTTTTGCATTCAAGAAGTGTCTGGCGCCCAATAACTTCAACTACTTTGTACCCACCATGCCTCACAACCCACCACTTACAGAAGGATGTCAGCTATCCCTGGCCCTGGAGGTTCTCATTAGACCAAAGAAGGCCTGGGACCTTGTTACATTTGTCGCCCAACGTGGGCCTAAGGCGTTATCTCTGCAGCCGTCACCCTTAGCAACCAGCCTGAGCTTCATCGGGATTTCGTCTGGCTCCGTGGGAAAATGGCAGGTAACCTTTACACTTCTAATGGACTGTGTTGTCGTGTGTACTACCAATGTGGGGAAGAACAATCAAGTCTCACTGCTCAGGGGATAGGATCAGCCTGTTTTTTTGACACTTCCCGCCAGCGCTGTGAATGTTAATACAGACTCCAAAATGGACTCCAGTACAGTTTTGGTGCACCGCAGCATGAAGGAGGCGTGCCAAAAGAACATTTGCACCAATCTGTTGGCAGGAAGAGGAGTCCCCACTCTTGGGAGGAGGATGCAATTGTGTTTGAGTCGCCATCTTGGGTACACATGCTGAAACCTCGTAGCTTCAAGGCAAACATATCACATTTGGGAGCTCCTGGGTTTGAAGCTCCCCACCCGATATCGGCTAAATATGACCCATGGAAAATTGCCAGTTTCTTTGCCTCTGGAACCATGATTACTGACACGGGAATTTGGATGGCACCAAGAGGAGAGATCGCCCTGTATATCTCTCAAAGTTCCGCAGCTATAGGGATCGTTTGTCGGCGGTGTTTGGGATTCGCTCTGTTCCTGTGCCCTTGGAGTAGATGCTATCAATGTGGAGAACTGCTTTTAATGGCTGCCAGGCTGCCACTACCCTCACAAGTTAGTAAGGCAGATTGGGTCCATGGATATGCTACCGTGGAGGAACCTAACTCTAGTACAGAGGCCGCTGATTCTGGAAGTCCTAATTCGGCTCAGACAGACTCTTCCTCAGAAGAACCAGATGTGTCCGGTGAGTGTACAGATACCGCGGTGGAAGTGTCAGTTCCGCTGCCATCATTCCTTCCGAGACACCTACAGTGACCGCTAGTCCAGAGCAGGTGGTGCCAGTAACCCATTTCCCTCCTAAGGAGATCCAAGCATCTGCCTCGGCTACCACCTTGGCTAGCACTGTTGCGAAGGATGGTGGCCCCACGGTCATTATTCATCTGCCCAGTATTTTCGCTCATTGCGGGAGGAGAGAGGCAAACAATCTCGGATCCCTCCTCATCGGTGCCTGGAGCCGGTAAGTGAGGGGCAAGGGGAGAATGCACAAGATGAATAAAGTGACTGATGTATAATGTATCTGTCATACATCGGGCCTCGAAAGTTTTTTGCATCATATTGTTCACCTCCCAACTTTTAAGCATCGTACACATGATCGGATTTTTGTCCGGGAATTGTGTGATGACAGACTGTTTGCCTAAAATCCGACCGTTAGTATGCTCCATCAGACAATTGTTGGCCAACTTTCCGCCAACAAATGTTGGATGGCAGGCTAGTAAATTTTCGGCGGACAGCGGTCTGTTGTCAGATTTTCCAATCGTGTGTACACAAGTCCATCACACAAAAGTCCAAAGTACAAACACGCATGCTCAGAAGCAAGGACGAGCCGGAAGCGATCGGTCTTGTAAACTAGCGTTCGTAATGAAGAATTAACATTTATGACGCTACAAAATATGAAATCTCGAAATACAGCGCACATTCTCTTCTTTAATGGGAGAATAATGAAGCTGCTTTGCTGGTGATACTGATGGAGTTATTGCAAACAAATTTTCAAAGGCTTTTTTTTCTAGTAATATCAAGAATAATATTATTATGCTTGCTATTTATTTTTGGTGCAAGTTAACACAGCATCATTATCCTGTAGTTTTTTAAGATCAAAGATACAACTATGTTGGTGTCCCTTGTTAATTTTACATTGTATTTTTTTAAATGTAACTGCCTTCTCCCAAACTGTCATTTGAAGTAAAAGACATAGCCAAGTATTATTCTACACAATTTTTTTTATTGTGCATTAAAAAAATAAAACAAAGAAAATTAGACATGCTATCTGCCAATAGAACTTAACCAAAAAGTGCATTCTATGCATCCAAAAATATAGAAAATATAACATATCAAATCATTATTCAACCAAAAAATAAAATAAAAGCCTCATGCATGTGTCCTGCTTCTTAATATAGGGGGTCAACAATGCCAAGAGTTGGTGAAAGCAGGGGTCCGTCATCCAGAGATAATTCTGAAAATCATCTGAATTATTCTCCTGGAGCTCCCGCAGCAAAGGCATATGGCATAATTGGTCACGATTAATAAAGCAACTAATTTTTGGTGCAAGAAATCCTCTTCCGCCTGCGATTCCTCCAACATGGATGGTTGACGAATGGCCTTTCAGAAACGTACTGAGAAGCTTGAAATGAAAAGCGCAAAATGAAAAGCACGAAATGAAAAGCGCAAAATGAAAAGCGCGAATCAACACTCACCAAACTTCTACTAACACAAAATTAGCAGAAGGAGCCCAAAGGGTGGCGCCTGACATTTGAACTTCCTCTTTATTGGCTCGTAGTACGCCTAGTACGTCACTACGTTCGTGTTTGTTGGCCGACAATTGTGTACCGTTTCTATGCAAGACAAGTTCACGGCATATGCCTTTCAGACAAAAGTCTGGTGCTTTGTCTGCAGAAAATCCGATCATGTGTACGAGGCTTAAGGGAAGAAATATTTCTACCATTGGCGGAGCTGCTGAGGCTGTCCGTCTTGAGAATCTCATGAGTAAGTTGTTACAGTTGAATACAGTAGAGAACCGGGGATTAAGAGCCCCACCGTTACCTGTTCTTACGTATGTTTGTATAATGTCAACTCTACAAAAGGGAACTCACGCACTTTGTCACCATGGTGAATGCAAAGAGAGAGACCATAATTCTACCCAACCCCCGGTACTACTGGTGAAATGTCGATAGAAATGGTATTACTACCACTTTGGATCACAAATATGTGTTGTGTAATGTCAAGGTAACTGGGTGCTGGTATTTATGTTTGGGTCCTAGGAGAGGATTGCACCAAGCTGGGGGAGAGGCGTTGCCCCCCCCTGGCACTCCCCTGGCACTTGCTGCCATATGGCCCCAGGTGGGTGACCTGAGGGCCTGAAGTCTGTGTGGCTGACCCTGGTCCTATCATAGCTGACAGAGGGAGAGTCTGCAGTGCATCTGATCTGCTATCACGGAAAAAAAGGCTGCCGGTGGTGCTGCAGGAGCCTTGTGAGTACAGACACCCTAAGGACCCTCAGACAGTTATTTCCCCCTCTTGCGCTCTAAGTCAGCTGAGGCCCCACACAAAGAGGAACTCTGGCTAGTGTTCTTAGAGCTTTGTCTAGGACTGTCCAACCTAAGCGTGCGCAGACCATGGCATTAAGGTGTGCACCCAAAGCACCAATTTTTTTAAAAATTATTTTTATAAAAAAATATTTTATTATTTTTTGTTATTATTTATATTTTTTATTTATATTATTTTTGTATTATTTTTTTATCATAACTTTTTTTTTACAATTTTTCTATTTTTTACAATTTTATTTAATAATATATTATTATTATTATACAATTTTTTAGGAGCTCCATTGGGAGGCTTTGGTTTGATATCAGAGGTCTAAACAGACCCCTGATATCTCACTTTTAAGACAGAAATTCCCCAGTCCCTTCTTCTGCAGCCAAACAGCAGGGGGAATCTGCGCAGCACAGCATGATTAGGGTGTGCCCAGGCCACTACTAAGGGATGTTGCTCTGTGCTGAAAACAGTTTGTTCTGCTGTGAAGAAGTCTTCATCTGCCTTCTGCAAGGACTTCAATCAAGTTTCACTAGGAAAGGAAGTTACAGTCCTCGGTGTGAATAGTCCAATTTGGATGTCCCCTATCCAAGTTCTCCAATAAAACAACAAAAGCAAAACCCCTAGACTGGTTATTGGAGAAACGAGCGAAAGTGTGAGTTTGCTCCTGTCGGTGGGAAATACCTTGTGCCTGGCTGTGGGGCAAAAAGTGGGGAAGACCTGGGTGACATACCAGCGGCCCCTGCGGGGGGGGTAGAGCTACATAAACTTAAATCAGATCACTAAAACCTCATACAACTTTTACTAGATGCTAATTTAATTTCAAGAGCATTAAAAGCCCTGCGTGGTCAGGGTGATGATGTCTCTTTAACAATGTATATCTCACACAGGGGTACTTCTGCCACTTTTCTGTGGTTTGAACAGCATATGGCTGAAGATGGAAATCCCCTTTAAGCTGACATATATGTGAACCTGATTGTATTACATCTAAGTGCCCTTTGGTACAATCCAATCTCAGTAATGACTCAGTTTTCATGACTCTGGGGCAATCGAGCAACGTGCCGCTTGTCAGGGGGATCCCTCTCGTCTCTCTGATGTAACAGACATCCACACATTGCACATTGCCTGCACTCACTTGCACAATCGGCTCAGCTTTGCATCAGTGTTGAAACTGTCTGTGGCTGCGCCCTCTCACCTCTCTGCAATGGGGTCAGGCCGAAACTTTCCCTTCTCATATAGAGTTTTTGCTGAGTTTGCAAATCAGAAAAAATAAATCTAGGGAAGTGATCTTTCCCCCAATAAGTGACTTTCAATGCTTTCACGTATTTGTTTGATTTAAATCCCCAACTCCAGGCACAGTGATTTTTACATTTTCTTTAAAACCTTTACTATTTTATAAGAGGGGTCTTCAAAAAGTTTCTACATTTTTTTTATATTTAACCTGGCCTGGATCGCCCCACGCAGATATACTACGGCAGGGCGGCCCTCCTGCGGCAAATCACGTCCCTGTATGTGATTTCATGCGATTGGACACAGTGGGAGCCAATCAGCGGGTCCGGCAGACCCGATGTCCGCCGGGACACGCCAATCGTTCTCAGGAGAGGCAGAACGGCGGTCTGCCTATGTAAACAAGGCAGACCGCCGTTCTGTCAGAGGGTAAGATGGAGATCTTGTTTTTCTGCTAAGCGGGAACACGGATCTCTGTCTTCCCCCAGTCAAAGCACACAAGGCAGATTGCTGTTCTGTCAGTACAGAATTATCTATATTCATATTGCACATGTTCCTGGCTAGACGTGCACTGACGTTTGTTTTCGTCTCATTCTTTTGGGTCATTCATTATGAGCGCAATACATAAATTAGAAAATTCATAAATTCCTAATTTAGTAAATTCGAAAATTCGGAAATCCATAAATTTGAAAATCCGAAAATAAGAAAGAAAATCAGAAAATTTGAAAGAACGAAAATCCGAAAATTCAAAATAAGAACTAACTAATAATAGCTAACTATTAAATTATATAGAAAAAGAGAGAGGCTTCCACCATGTCAGGAAAAGTGTAGTGGTCCCATCCCTAATTAGACAAACCAAGAAAAAAATACCCCCTAAATGGGACTTTGAAAGACCACCAACACTGGCATATATAAAAAAACTTTATATTTATTATATCACAAATGTTAAAAGATTAGACAGGTGAACAAAATATAAAAAGACATGTAACGTCTGGTAGTGCATACAATAAACATAAACTATTAAATAATAATAATAAACTATTAAATCATAGGTATTGGAATTCCCTTTGAAATTTGGCTTTTAGTGAACGTAACGAATACAAATTTATCCGAAGTTACGAATTATCCAAAATAATGAATGCCACATCTAAACAAATGGAACGGAACAAATTAATAATAAATAATAACAATAAAAAGTTTTTATTACTATTATTATTGTTATTTATTATTATTAATTCGTTACGTTCCATTCGTTTAGATGCGGCATTCCTTATTTTGGATAATTCGTAACTTCGGATAAATTTATATTTGTTACGTTCACTAAAAGCCAAATTTGAACGTAAATTCCAATACCTATAATTTAATAGTTAGTTATTATTTCAGATTTTCGAATTTTGGGGTTTTCGGATTTTCGAATTTACGAATTTACGAATATTCTGAACAATTCGTTAAACGGGTTTTTGTTAATTTGGATGTTTCCGAATTGGTGAAAATTTGTTAAAAAAACAAATTCGTAACAAAATTAATTGCACATGTCTATTCCTGGCAAACAAAGCTCGTAAAATGGTGGGTGTTGCAGTGATTACCAGCTGGGTCCTGGAAACATCAAGCAAGTGTACATAATCGCCAGCACTCCATGGATTAACAATCGCCGTCCAAAGGTTTGTTTATTGCAGAGAGATCACATCACAGAGACAAGTGCAACTTTATGACGCTGCGCAGGACCCCTTCGTCAGGCATGTGATGCCTGACGAAGGGGTCCTGTGCAGCTCCGAAACGTTGCACTTGTCTCTGTGCTGTGATCTCTCTGCAATAAACAAACGTTTGGACGGCGATTGTTAATCCATGGAGTGCTGGCGATTATGTTCACCTGTCAGTACAGAAGGCATGGATCCTGTGTTCCTGTAAAGCAGAAACACAGATCCATGCCTTCCCCTAGTAAAAGCACTTCCTACTCTACACTATAACACAGGATAGGCACACAGTTAACCCTTTTTGATTAATATTATTATTATTATACAGGATTTATATAGCGCCAAAAGTTTGCGCAGCACTTTACAACATGAGGGCAGACAGTACACTTCCAATACAAATCAATACAGGAGGGATCAGAGAGCCCTGCTCGTTAGAGCTTACAATCTAGGAGGGAGGGTCAAGTGGAAACAAAAGGTAATAACTGGGGGGTGAGCTGATCGTCCCTGATGTTAACCCCTTCCCTGCCAGTGTCATTAGTACAGTGACAGTGCTTTTTTTTTTTTTTTTTTGGACCGATCACTGTATTAGTGTCACTGGACCCCAAAAAGTGTCAGCTAGTGTCCCGACTGTCCGTCACAATGTCGCAGTCCCGCTATAAGTCGCTGATTGCCACCATTACTAGTAAAAAAAAACAAAAAACATAAATCTATCCCATAGTTTGTAGACGCTATAACTTTTGCGCAAATCAATCAATATATATACGCTTATTGGGATTTTCTTTTTTACAAAAAATAAGTAGCAGAATACATATTGGCCTAAATTGATGAATACATTTAATATTTTTACATTTTTTTATTGGATATGTATTATAGCAAAAAGTAAAAAATCTTTTTTTTTTCAAAACTGTCAGTCTTGTTTTGTTTATAGAGCAAAAAATAAAAGCTGCAGAGGTGATCAAATATCACCAAAAGAAAGCTCTATTTGTGGGGAAAAAAAGGACATACATTTTATTTGGGTACAGCATCGCACGACCGCGCAATTGTCAGTTAAAGTAACGCAGTGCCGTATAGCAAAAAAATGGCCTGGTCATGGGGGGGGGGTAAATCTGCAGGGGCTGAAGTGGTTAACAGAGTTTAAAAAAAAGTTTTTGAAGGCCCCTTGTGAATCTCCCATTTGAATAGTAAGGCTCCATTCACACCTGTGCGATGTAAAAAAAAAATGCGCATCGCCCATGTGTGCATTTTTTCACACTTTTTTTTGCGTGCTTGCATCAATATAGAGTAACCCATTCACTTGAGCTGCCGTATGCGCCGCAAACGCGACAAAGTAGTCCCTGCACTTTTTTTGGAGCGGCGGTGAGCCTCACGCGTTTATACAAGGCACACATCTAGGCATTTTAGATGTTAGATGCTTCAGAATGGCAAAGATGCGTTTATTACAAATGATGTGAGCAGACTGCAGTTCCTCTTTCAGCACAATTAATATTTCTTAATTTTTTTCTATAACATATCAAATCTTCACTTTTCAAATGCTGGTCCACTTTAAAACTGGAAAGCATACAGCCAGTATTAAAGAGGGAAACAGCCAGAGAGTTGGTCTACCATGTGCCAGCCGGCGATATCAGCGGATGATCTCTGCATGGACAATTCATGGACATGTCATCATCATCATCTTCAGGAAATAAACTCATTCACCTCTGCTCCAGACACAGAAATGCTGATGTAATCTAGATTGCCCTGTATCAGTAGTCTGCCCCACAATACAACATAACTATACTATATAAGTTCATTTATTCATTCTAACTGACATTTAAGACAATTTGTTAACCATTACTGTAAATTTACATTTCATTTCTACAGACCCGACTACAGTAGAAAAAGATTAGAACCTCTGTATTTTTATTTTATTTTGCTGACTGTGTCCCTCTGGGGAGACTTTACTACATTTCCAGTGTCAGAGACAAAACAGGAAGTGAAGGAAATCTCTTCAAACTAAAGGAAATCCTCTCTCAGGCAGCTGTCACTCAAACAAGTGTCCCCATTGTTTTGGCCTTTACTTTCAGTACCAGTGACCATGGTCACACCATGACAAATAAAGCAAGCAAATATCCCTATCAGGGACACATACATTTAAAAATAACAGACAGGGGTTCGAACCCTTTCCTGCTTATTCAAATAAAAAATTATTTTAAAAAACAATCATAATGCTCAGTTCTCAAAATGTTCAGTTTTGTTTCCCATACATTTATAAATGTATGCTTTATATATTTTTTATAATGTGTATATTATTTTTTTTTTTTTTTACAAATAAACATTTATTATACAATGAATGTAAAGCCATCTGTTAAAAAGCATGCTAGGCTTTCCAGTAAGAAAGCCCAGCACTAGCTTTTATGTTTTCTGGTAGACTGAGTTACTTTTTAATACAAGTTTAAACTGTACGTTCATAAATGTACGTTTTAAATTTTTTAGAATGTGTATATTATTTATTTTTTTAGAAATAAACATTTATTATGCGGTGAATGTATAACCCTCTGCAAAAAAGCATGCTAGACTTTCTAGTAAGAAAGCCCAGCACTAGCTTTTTTTGCTTTCTGGCAGACAGAGTTACTTTTTAGTACAAGTTTAAACTGTACAAGTTAATAAATGTACGTTTTATATTTTTATAATGTGTATATTATATACTTTTTATACAGTGAATGTATAACCCTCTGCTAAAAAGCATGCTAGACTTTCTAGTAAGAGAGCCAAGCACTAGCTTTTTTTGCTTTCTGGAGTTACTTTTTAGTATAAGTTTAAACTGTACAAGTTAATAAATGTACATTTTATATTTTTTATAATGTTACATAGTAGGTGAGGTTGAAAAAAGACACAAGTCCATCAAGTCCAACCTATGTGTGTGATTATGTGTCAGTATTTCATTACATATCCCTGTATGTTGCGGTCATTCAGGTGATTATCTAATAGTTTCTTGAAGCTATCAATGCTCCCCGCTGAGACCACCGCCTGTGGAAGGGAATTCCACATCCTTGCCGCTCTTACAGTAAAGAACCCTCTACGTAGTTTAAGGTTAAACCTCTTTTCTTCTAATTGTAATGAGTGGCCACGAGTCTTATTAAACTCTCTTCTGCGAAAAAGTTTTATCCCTATTGTGGGGTCACCAGTAGGGATGAGCCGAACACCCCCCGGTTCGGTTCGCACCAGAACCCGCGAACGGACCGAAAGTTCGCACGAACGTTAGAACCCCATTGACGTCTATGGGACTCGAACGTTCGAAATCAAAAGTGCTCATTTTAAAGGCTAATTTGCATGGTATTGTCCTAAAAAGGGTTTGGGGACCCGGGTCCTACCCCAGGGAACATGTATCAATGCAAAAAAAACTTTTAAAAACGGCCGTTTTTTCGGGAGCAGTGATTTTAATGATGCTTAAAGTAAAAAAAAAAAAGTGAAATATTCCTTTAAATATCGTACCTGGGGGGTGTCTATAGTATGCCTGTAAAGTGACGCGTGTTTCCCATGTTTAGAACAGTCCCTGCACCAAATGTCATTTTTAAAGGAAAAAATCTCATTTAAAACTGCTTGCGGGTTTAATGTAATGTCGGGTCCTGGCAATATGGATGAAAATCAGTGAGACAAACGGCATGGGTACCCCCCAGTCCATTACCAGGCCCTTTGGGTCTTGTATGGATATTAAGGGGAACCCCGCACCCAAATTAAAATAAGGAAAGGTGTGGGGCCACCAGGCCCTATATACTCTGAACAGCAGTATACAGGCGGTGCAAACAAGACAGGGACTGTAGGTTTGTTGTTAAGTAGAATCTGTTTGTAATTTTGAACATTTTTAACGTGTTTAGCTCCAGCCAAAAAATCTTTTCTAAGCTTTTTGGAAAACATAGGGAAGGGTTATCACCCCTGTGACATTTGTTTTGCTGTCTTTCCTCCTCTTCAGAAGATTTCACCTCACTTTTTTGTCCCAATGAAAAATGTTTTTTGAAAATTTGGGTTTTTTTGTGGAACAAGGATTGGAAAGCATCAGTGGAAAGGAGAAATTGTTTTCCCATATTAACTCTTACAGGAGAGAATTTCCCTTCCTAGGGGTAGATTTCATCTCACTTCCTGTTGTCTCCTTCCGTTTGCAAGTAGGAGTCGTTTGTAAGTTAGATGTTTGAAAGTAGGGTCCTGCCCTATATACTCAGCAGAAATTTGGGCCTTAGGTGTTGCTGTGGCCACAACACTGTAAGCCCTCACAGGGCCCTGCTGTGAAATATTAGATCAAGAATTGTAATTACATGCCCCTGTTGAACAGGAGCTGAAAAATTAGGCCTTAGGCACTGGTGCTGGTGCCACAACACTGCAACCCCTCACAGACACTCTAGTTGGAACGCAGGAACGAGCCCTGCTGCAAAGTATTGCTTCAAAAATTGTAATTACACGCCCCTGTTAGACAGGGGCAGAAAAATTGGGCCTTAGGCACTGGTGCTGGTGCCACAACACTGCAACCCCTCACAGACACTCTAGTTGGAACGCAGGAACGAGCCCTGCTGCAAAGTATTGCATCAAAAATTGTAATTACACGCCCCTGTTAGACAGGGGCAGAAAAATTGGGCCTTAGGCACTGGTGCTGGTGCCACAACACTGCAACCCCTCACAGACACTCTAGTTGGAACGCAGGAACGAGCCCTGCTGCAAAGTATTGCATCAAAAATTGTAATTACACGCCCCTGTTAGACAGGGGCAGAAAAATTGGGCCTTAGGCACTGGTGCTGGTGCCACAACACTGCAACCCCTCACAGACACTCTAGTTGGAATGCAGGAACGAGCCCTGCTGCAAAGTATTACATCAAAAATTGTAATTACACGCCCCTGTTAAACAGGGGCTGAAAAATTGTGCCTTAGGCACTGGTGGTGGCGCCCAGAACCAAAAATGTTCTTACAAGCTATCAGCGTGATGATTGAGGAGGAAGAGGATAATTACTCAGGGATAGTCACTCAGCATCAGCATAGGCAGTCTTTGAAGGGATCTGAGATTTCAAAAAAAATTATTCGGTTACATCAGCATCAGGTGCTTGGTAGCTGGTGGTGATCCAAGACTCATTCATTTTTATGAAGGTCAGCCGATCGACCGAGTCGGTGGACAGACGCACCCTGTGATCGGTTACCACGCCTCCAGCAGCACTGAATGTGCGTTCCGAAAGAACGCTGGATGCAGGACAGGCCAGTAGCTCAATTGCATACTGTGCAAGCTCTGGCCAGTGATCCATCCTCAAGACCCAGTAACCCAGAGGATTTTCGGTGGGAAAGGTGTCCAAGTCTGATCTTGCCCCTAGGTATTCCTGCACCATGTAAAACAGACGCTGGCGATGGTTGCTGGAACCGATCATACCTTGGGGCTGCGGACCAAAAAATTGTCTGAACGCATCGGTCAGACGGCCACCTTCTCCACCGCTCCTTCTTTGACTGACCGAAGCCTCAGCAACACGTTGTCCAGAAACAGGAGTTTGTAACCTCCCAGTCTCTGGGAACGCGTTGCACAGACCTTTCTGCAAGGCCTCCCGAAGATGTTTCATCCTCTGCTCCCTCTGCGATGGCAAGATAAGGTCCGCAACCTTACCCTTGTAACGTGGATCAAGGAGGGTTGCCAGCCAGTATTGGTCCTTCTCCTTGATACCACGAATACGAGGATCCTTACGCAGGCTTTGCAGGATCAGGGAGGCCATGCAGCGTAGGTTTGCTGAGGCATTCGGTCCGGAGTCCTCTGGGTCACTAAGAACGACATGGTCCGCAGCCACCTCCTCCCAGCCATGTACAAGTCCATGTGTTTCTTGGGACTGATCCCTTAAAGACTGCTGCTGATGCTGAGTGCCAGGTTCCACCTCCATACTGACACAATCTTCCTCCTCCTCCTCTTCCTCCTCGTCCTCTTCCTGTGTGATCGGCGGGCACGCAGGAACACTGTCTGGATAAAGGGGGCCTTGAGAGCTAAGGAAGTCCTCCTCTTCCTGCCTCTGTTCTGCCTCAAGTGCCCTGTCCATTATTCCACGCAGCGTGTGCTCCAACAGGTGGACAAGGGGGACAGTGTCACTGATGCATGCACTGTCACTGCTCACCATCCTCGTGGCCTCCTCGAATGGTGACAGGACAGTGCATGCATCCCTGATCATGGCCCACTGGCGTGGGGAAAAAAAACCAAGCTCCCCTGACCCTGTCCTGGTGCCATAGTCGCACAGGTACTCATTGATGGCCCTCTGCTGCGTGTGCAGCCGCTGCAGCATGGCCAACGTTGAGTTCCACCTGGTGGGCATGTCACAGATTAGGCGGTTCTTGGGCAGGTTAAACTCCTTTTGGAGGTCCGTCAGCCGAGCACTGGCATTATATGACCGGCGGAAATGCACACAGACTTTCCTGGCCTGCCTCAGGACATCCTGTAAGCCCGGGTACCTGCCCAAGAACCGCTGCACCACCAAGTTAAGGACGTGAGCCAAACAGGGCACATGGGTCATTTGTCCCTGTCGGAGGGCAGAGAGGAGGTTGGTGCCATTGTCGCAAACCACCATTCCTGCCTTAAGTTGGCGTGGCGTCAACCACCTCTGAACCTGCCCCTGCAGAGCTGACAAAACCTCTGCCCCAGTGTGGCTGCTGTCCCCCAAGCACACCAGCTCAAGCACCGCATGGCATCTTTTGGCCTGCGTACTTGCGTAGCCCCTTGAACGCCTACAGAGCACCGCTGGTTCCGAGGAAGAGGCCATGGAGGAAGAAGAAGAGGAGGGGGTGGAGGAGAGAGGTGTGTCACAATCAGCATTTTGGAGGCGTGGTGGCGGAACAACCTCCAACACTACTGCACCTTGTCCTGCATCCTTCCCAGCTGCCAGCAGAGTCACCCAATGCGCCGTGAAACTTAGGTAACGTCCCTGTCCATGCCTGCTGGACCATGAGTCAGCGGTAATATGCACCTTACCGCTGACCGCCCTGTCCAGCGAGGCATGGACATTGCCTTCCACATGCCGGTAGAGAGCCGGAATCGCCTTCCGTGAGAAAAAGTGGCGTTTGGGTACCTGCCACTGAGGAACCGCACATTCCACAAACTCACGGAAGGGGGCAGAGTCTACCAACTGAAAAGGCAGCAGTTGAAGTGCTAGCAATTTTGCCAAGCTAGCATTCAACCGCTGGGCATGTGGATGGCTGGGAGCAAACTTCTTTCGGCGGTGCAGCAGCTGGGGCAGGGAAATTTGCCTGGTACAATCTGATGTCGGTGTACCAAAAGCAGATTGCCCACAAGTACTTGGCTGTGACACACCTAATTCTACACCTTCATTCCTCTCACTGCAGGTCTCAGAGAGGACTGAAGGTCTAGTGGGGTTGGAAATCTCAGCTGATGAGGAGCAAGGAGAGATCCTCTTTGTTCTTTGGTGTGGGTCTTTTAGATACGCTTGCCAACGAACTGCATGGCAGGTCAACATATGTCTGGTCAAGCATGTGGTACCCAAGCGGGAGATGTTTTGGCCACGCGAGATACGCTTGAGACATATGTTGCAAATAGCAGCGGTGCGATCTGATGCACTCGTCTCAAAAAAGGCCCACACCAAAGAACTTTTTGAATAACGCGCAGAGACTGCAGCGCCCTGCACATGTGGAGCTTTGGGGTGTGATGCAGTCAATGTGCTGCCCTTAGGCTGGCCCCTGGAGGGCATCCTGCCTCGTTGGTGATGTGCCGCCGCCTCCTCCTCCTCCTCCTCCTCCTCTCTCCTATCAGGCACCCACGTTGAGTCAGTGACCTCATCATCCCCTCCCTCCTCATCACTGGAGCAAACCTGGCAGTATGCTGCAGCAGGGGGAGCATGACTGCCAGATTGCTGTCCTTCTTGGGCACCCCCTCTGTCCGTGCTCATGTTACTGCCTTCATCGAGCTCAGTATCGTCATCAGAGCCTTCCAAACGCTGGGCATCCTCCTGGAGCATGTACCCAACACTGTGGTCAAACAGTTCGAGGGAATCCTCATGAGGACATGGTGGAGCTAGGGAAGGAGTCACTGATGACATTGAGCTGAGGGAAGAGGCCGCTGCTTTGCCAGACAAAGCACCCTGGGCATGGGTGAGAGAGGATGAGGAGGATGAGGACGGCTTGGTCATCCACTCGACCAAGTCTTCCGC
The DNA here is from genome assembly GCF_042186555.1 of Aquarana catesbeiana. Lineage (NCBI taxonomy): Eukaryota > Metazoa > Chordata > Amphibia > Anura > Ranidae > Aquarana > Aquarana catesbeiana. The sequence goes on from NC_133325.1 coordinate 51,979,754, forward strand.
ATGTTGCGGCTCAACACGGCCAGCTGCCGAAAAAAAGGCCAAGCGTGTCCCATGGCCACGTGCTGATGAGGATGCACCGTCTCCACGACCAGCACTAGACACAGAGCCTGCTTGCCCTCTCTTATTGGCTTGTCACTGTCTGCCTCTCCTTCTTGGCCTTCCAGACATACTAATGGCCTGTAGCTGCACTAAGCTGGGATAGAACACCTGTAATTTTCTTCAAGTAGCTTTATATACTGTAACCAGACAAGCCTGCCTGTCAGTAGGAAGATAACAGGAACGGATCTAGCTGAACACTGTGAGCAGGACGCACTGTACTAAATGTAAATAGTCTAGCTGCCTGACCGTGGTACTAATAGGATCAAATAGAACACCTGTAATTTTCTTCAGGTAGCTTTATATACTGTAACCAGACAAGCCTGCCTGTCAGTAGGAAGATAACAGGAACGGATCTAGCTGAACACTGTGAGCAGGACGCACTGTACTAAATGTAAATAGTCTAGCTGCCTGACCGTGGTACTAATAGGATCAAATAGAACACCTGTAATTTTCTTCAGGTAGCTTTATATACTGTAACCAGACAAGCCTGCCTGTCAGTAGGAAGATAACAGGAACGGATCTAGCTGAACACTGTGAGCAGGATGCACTGTACTAAATGTAAATAGTCTAGCTGCCTGACCGTGGTACTAATAGGATCAAATAGAACACCTGTAATTTTCTTCAGGTAGCTTTATATACTGTAACCAGACAAGCCTGCCTGTCAGTAGGAAGATAACAGGAACGGATCTAGCTGTACACTGTGAGCAGGACGCACTGTACTAAATGTAAATAGTCTAGCTGCCTGACCGTGGTACTAATAGGATCAAATAGAACACCTGTAATTTTCTTCAAGTAGCTTTATATACTGTAACCAGACAAGCCTGCCTGTCAGTAGGAAGATAACAGGAACGGATCTAGCTGTACACTGTGAGCAGGACGCACTGTACTAAATGTAAATAGTCTAGCTGCCTGACCGTGGTACTAATAGGATCAAATAGAACACCTGTAATTTTCTTCAGGTAGCTTTATATACTGTAACCAGACAAGCCTGCCTGTCAGTAGGAAGATAACAGGAACGGATCTAGCTGAACACTGTGAGCAGGACGCACTGCACTAAATGTAAATAGTCTAGAAGATAACAGGAACGGATCTAGCTGAACACTGTGAGCAGGACGCACTGCACTAAATGTAAATAGTCTAGAAGATAACAGGAACGGATCTAGCTGAACACTGTGAGCAGGACGCACTGCATTAAATGTAAATAGTCTAGATAGAAGATAACAGGAACGGATCTAGCTAAACTGAATACAGTGTATATATATATATGCAACACCTGGGATGCATATATATATACACAATACACTGTAAGTGCAGCTAACTGACTGACTGTTCTGCCTAATCTATCTAACTCAAATCAAATGACACTGTCTCTCTCTCTCTCTATCTCTCAGCACACCGGAACACACACTACACAGGGCCGCCGTGCAGGCGGCCTTATATAGTGTGGGGTGTGTACTAAATCCCCTGAGCCATAATTGGCCAAAGCCACCCTGGCTTTGGCCAATTACAGCTCTCTCTACTGACGGCGCTGTGATTGGCCAAGCATGCGGGTCATAGTGCATGCTTGGCCAATCATCAGCCAGCAATGCACTGCGATGCCGCAGTGAATTATGGGCCGTGACGCGCCACACGAATTTAGCGCGAACGGCCCATAACGTTCGCAATTCGGCGAACGATCGAACAGCCGATGTTCGAGTCGAACATGGGTTCGACTCGAACACGAAGCTCATCCCTAGTCACCAGTACAGTATTTGTAAATTGAAATCATATCCCCTCTCAAGCGTCTCTTCTCCAGAGAGAATAAGTTCAGATCTCGCAACCTTTCCTCATAACTAAGATCCTCCAGACCCTTTATTAGCTTTGTTGCCCTTCTTTGTACTCGCTCCATTTCCAGTACATCCCTCCTGAGGACTGGTGCCCAGAACTGGACAGCATACTCCAGGTTCGGCCGGACCAGAGTCTTGTAGAGCGGGAGAATTATCGTTTTATCTCTGGAGTTGATCCCCCTTTTAATGCCAATATTCTGTTTGCTTTATTAGCAGCAGCTTGGCATTGCATGCCATTGCTGAGCCTATCATCTACTAGGACCCCCAGGTCCTTTTCCATCCTAGATTCCCCCAGAGGTTCCCCCCCCCCAGTGTATAGATTGCATTCATATTTTTGCCACCCAAATGCATTATTTTACATTTTTCTACATTGAACCTCATTTGCCATGTAGTCGCCCACCCCATTAATTTGTTCAGGTCTTTTTGCAAGATTTCCACATCCTGCGGAGAAGTTATTGCCCTGCTTAGCTTAGTATCGTCTGCAAATACAGAGATTGAACTGTTTATCCCATCCTCCAGATCGTTTATGAACAAATTAAATAGGATTGGTCCCAGCACAGAACCCTGGGGAACCCCACTACCCACCCCTGACCATTCTGAGTACTCCCCATTTATCACCACCCTCTGAACACGCCCTTGTAGCCAGTTTTCAATCCATGTACTCACCCTATGGTCCATGCCAACGCACCTTATTTTGTACAGTAAACGTTTATGGGGAGCTGTGTCAAATGCTTTTGCAAAATCCAGATACACCACGTCTACGGGCCTTCCTTTATCTAGATGGCAACTCACCTCCTCATAGAAGGTTAATAGATTGGTTTGGCAAGAACGATTCTTCATGAATCCATGCTGATTACTGCTAATGATATCATTCTTATTACTAAAATCTTGTATATAGTCCCTTATCATCCCCTCCAAGAGTTTACATACTATTGATGTTAGGCTAACTGGTCTGTAATTCCCAGGGATGTTTTTTGGGCCCTTTTTAAATATTGGTGCTACATTGGCTTTTCTCCAATCAGCTGGTACCATTCCAGTCAATAGACTGTCTGTAAAAATTAGGAACAACGGTCTGGCAATCACCTGACTGAGTTCCCTAAGTACCCTCGGATGCAAGCCATCTGGTGATTTATTAATGTTAAGTTTCTCAAGTCTAATTTTAATTCCGTCCTCTGTTAACCATGTAGGTGCTTCCTGTGTTGTGTCATGAGGATAAACACTGCAGTTTTGGTTACTGAAGCCCCCCGATTCACTTGTGAATACTGAGGAGAAGAATAAATTCAATACCTTTGCCATCTCCCCATCCTTTGTAACCAGATGTCCTTCCTCATTCTTTATGGGGCCAATATGGTCTGTCCTCCCTTTTTTACTGTTTACATACTTAACCACTTCAGCCCCGGAAGGATTTACCCCCTTCCTGACCAGGGCACTTTTTACAATTTGGCACTGCGTCGCTTTAACTGCTAATTGCGCGGTCATGCAATGCTGTACCCAAACGAAATTTGCGTCCTTTTCTTCCCACAAATAGAGCTTTCTTTTGATGGTATCTGATCACCTCTGCCGTTTTTATTTTTTGCGCTATACACGGAAAAAGACCGAAAATTTTGAAAAAAAATGATATTTTCTACTTTTTGTTCTAAAAAAAATCCAATAAACTCAATTTTAGTCATACATTTAGGCCAAAATGTATTCGGCCACATGTCTTTGGTAAAAAAAATGTCAATAAGTGTATATTTATTGGTTTGCGCAAAAGTTATAGCGCCTACAAACTAGGGTACATTTTCTGGAATTTACACAGCCTTTAATTTATGACTGCCTATGTTGTTTCTTGAGGTGCTAAAATGGCAGGACAGTACAAAAACCCCCACAAATGACCCCATTTTGGAAAGTAGACACCCCAAGGAAATTGCTGAGAGGCATGTTGAGCCCATTGAATATTCATTTTTTTTGTCCCAAGTGATTGAATAATGACAAAAAAAAAAAAAAATTACAAAAAGTTGTCACTAAATGATATATTGCTCACACAGGCCATGGGCATATGTGGAATTGCACCCCAAAATACATTTAGCTGCTTCTCCTGAGTATGGGGATACCACATGTGTGGGACTTTTTGGGAGCCTAGCCGCCTACGGGGCCCCGAAAACCAATCACTGCCTTCAGGATTTCTAATGCCGCGTACACACGGTCGGACTTTTCGTCTACAAAAGTCCAACGGACGCCGACGGACTAAAGCTGGCTGGTAATCCGATCGTGTGTGGGCTTCTCCGGACTTTCAGCAGACTTTTTCAGCCTCAAATCCGACGGACTTTAGATTTGAAACATGCTTCAAATCTTTACGTCGTAACTACGACGGACCCCGAAATCCGCTCGTCTGTGTGCTAGTCCGACGGACAAAAACCCATGCTAGGGCAGCTATTGGCTACTGGCTATGAACTTCCTTATTTTAGTCCGGTGTACGTCATCACGTACGAATCCATCGGACTTTTGTGTGGTCGTGTGTAGGCAAGTCCGTTCGTTAGAAAGTCTGCTGCAAGTCCGCCGAAAGTCCGCCGGAAGTCTGTCGGACAGGCTGTCGGACTTTTGTAGACGAAAAGTCCGACCGTGTGTACGCGGCATAAGGGCGTACATTTTTGATTTTACTCCTCACTACCTATCACACTTTTGAAGGCCATAAAATGCCCAGATGGCATAAAACCCCCAAAAATGACCCCATTTTGGAAAGTAGACACCCCAAGCTATTTGCTTTGAGGCATGTTGAGTCCATGGAATGTTTTATATTTTGACACAAGTTGCGGGAAAGTGACACATTTTTTTATTTTTATTTTTTTTGCACAAAGTTGTCACTAAATGATATATTGCTCACACAGGCCATGGGCATATGTGGAATTGCACCCCAAAATACATTTAGCTACTTCTCCTGAGTACGGGGATACCACATGTGTGGGACTTTTTGGGAGCGTAGCTGCGTACGGGGCCCCGAAAACCAATCACCGCCTTCAGGATTGCTAAGGGTGTAAATTTTTGATTTCACTCTTCACTGCCTATCACAGTTTCGGAGGCCATGGAATGCCCAGGTGGCACAAAATCCCCCCAAATGACCCCATTTTGGAAAGTAGACACCCCAAGCTATTTGCTGAGAGGCATGGTGAGTATTTTGCAGCTCTCATTTGTTTTTGAAAATAAAGGAAGCCAAGAAAAAACATTTTTTTTTTCTTTTTTCAATTTTCAAAACTTTGTGACAAAAAGTGAGGTCTGCAAAATACTCACTATACCTCTCAGCAAATAGCTTGGGATGTCTACTTTCCAAAATGAGGTCATTTGGGGTTTTTTTTTTGCTACCTGGGCATTCCATGGCCTCCAAAACTGTGATAGGCAGTGAAGAGTGAAATCAAAAATTTACGGCCTTAGAAAGCCTGAAGGCGGTGCCTGGTTTTCGGGGTCCCGTACGCGGCTAGGCTCCCAAAAAGTCTCACACATGTGGTATCCCCGTACTCAGGAGAAGCAACAGAATGTATTTTGGGGTGTAATTTCACATATTCCCATGGCATGTTTGAGCAATATATCATTACGTGACAACTTTGTGCAAAAAAAAAAAAAAAATTGTCTCTTTCCCGCAACTTGTGTCACAATATAAAATATTCCATGGACTCGACATGACTCTCAGCAAATAGCTTGGGGTGTCTACTTTCCAAAATGGGGTCATTTGGGGGGGTTTGAACTGTCCTGGCATTTTATGCACAACATTTAGAAGCTTATGTCACACATCACCCACTCTTCTAACCACTTGAAGACAAAGCCCTTTCTGACACTTTTTGATTACATGAAAAAATTATTTTTTTTTGCAAGAAAATTACTTTGAACCCCCACACATTATATATTTTTTTTAAAGCAAATGCCCTACAGATTAAAATGGTGGGTGTTTCATTTTTTTTTTTCACACAGTATTTGCGCAGCGATTTTTCAAACGCATTTTTTGGGGAAAAAACACACTTTTTTAAATTTTAATGCACTAAAACACACTATATTGCCCAAATGTTTGATGAAATAAAAAAGATGATCTTAGGCCGAGTACATGGATACCAAACATGACATGCTTTAAAATTGCGCACAAACGTGCAGTGGCGACAAACGAAATACATTTTTAAAAGCCTTTAAAAGCCTTTACAGGTTACCACTAGATTTACAGAGGAGGTCTACTGCTAAAATTACTGCCCTCGATCTGACCTTCGCGGTGATACCTCACATGCATGGTGCAATTGCTGTTTACGTTTGACGCCAGACCGACGCTTGCGTTCGCCTTAGCGCGAGAGCAGGGGGGACAGGGGTACTTTTTTTTTTTTCTTTATTATTTTTTTGCTTTTTTATCTTATTTTTAAACTGTTCCTTTCCTTTCCTTTTTTTTTTTTTTTTTTAATCATTTTTATTGTTATCTCAAGAAATGTAAATATCCCCTATCATAGCAATAGGTAGTGACAGGTACTCTTTTTTGAAAAAATTGGGGTCTATTAGACCCTAGATTTCTCCTCTGCCCTCAAAGCATCTGACCACACCAAGATCGGTGTGATAAAATGCTTTCCCAATTTCCCAATGGCGCTGTTTACATCCGGCGAAATCTAACTCAGAAAATGCTCGTAGCTTCCGGTTTCTTAGGCCATAGAGATGTTTGGAGCCACTCTGGTCTCTGATCAGCTCTATGGTCAGCTGGCTGAATCACCGGCTGCATTCTCAGGTTCCCTGTTGAGACAGGGGAGCCAGAGAAAAACACGGAAGACGGTGGGGGGGGGGGCATTCCCTCCCACTGCTTGTAAAAGCAGTCTAGAGGCTAACCAGCCGCTAGGATTGCTTTTACATGAAAGCCGACCGCTGGCCGAAAAGAATGATACCAAGATGATACCTAAACCTGCAGGCATCATTCTGGTATAACCATTCAAAGTCGTGAATTGCGTACCTGAAGACAAAAAAATGGTTAACAATAAAGCACAGTAAACGGTAAAGTATAAAAAATTGCATACCTGAAAAACAAACATGATAAAACATAATAACAATAAAACATTGCAGAATAGAATACAGTAAAAAAGAGCAGAACAATAGAGAGAGAGAATAGAGAGAGAGAACAATAAAACGACCACTATTTTTTTTTTATTTATATTTTTGTATGTGGTTTTTTTTTTTTTTTTACACTTTTTTTGTAACTGTAACTTTTATAACTGTAACCGATTCCAGGTTCAGGTCTCTCAAAATGCGATGGCATCTTGGGAGACCCTGTGAAAGTGCGCCTAGTCTGTGCAATGCTGTACCCTACGCTAATACTCAGCTAGTGAATGGTAGCGTTCAAAACATTCACCAATGCAAAGACCAGGATTGTCAGGACAGGAGGGACAATAATAGCGGGTGTCACGCCTATATCCACGCTTGCTGCAGACACGACATTTTTTTGGGGGGGTTCGTTGGGTAGGGGTACTCGGGAGGATATAAAGAAAATGCCTCTCATGCAGCCGACTGCATTTGGTTGGGGATGTGAATGGGGGAAGTACGGGCGCTGCAGAAGTGGTGGGTTCCCAAATAGGATTGGCGAATGCAGCAGGAAGGGCATTATGGGCACGACGGGCCTGTGTTTGTCTTTTTGGTGGCAGCGGGACACTACTTGTGCTTGCCACCTCACCAGCTTGAACTGCACTTATGGGACTCACCACGTCACCAAGTGTTACTGCAGTGCTGGTTTGACTACGACCGGGGTGTACTAGGCCGCTGGTGCTTGCCAGTTCACCAAAACGCTACCAAAAAAAGTGTTAGCGATCGCAGGGATCAGGCCTGACTCTGCAAATGCTGCAGTTATGCGTTTAGTGTTTTGTAAGCGACAGTGATCGATCGATACTGCACTTGGGTGGGCTGGGCTGGGCCGGGCGGAGGGGCAAAACGCAGGTGCTAGCAGGTATCTGGGCTGATCCCGCTAACACTGTGTTTTTGGGAATCCTAAACTGCTGGGGACGCTAGTATAGATCTGATCGGATCAGATATTGATCCGTTCAGATACTATACCACTAAGGGAGGTGTACTGTGTGTGCGTGGGTGTTAGCAGTACTGGCGCTGACCTGACGCTGCCTGGGGCTGGCGCTTGCCAGTTCACCAAAACGCTACCAAGAAAACTGTTAGCGATCGCAGGGATCAGGCCTGACTCTGTGAACGCTGCAGTTATGCGTTTAGTGTTTTGTAAGTGACAGTGATCGATCGATACTGCACTTGGGTGGGCTGAGCCGGGCCGGGCGGAGGGGAAAAACGCAGGTGCTAGCAGGTATCTGGGCTGATCCCGCTAACACTGCGTTTTTGGGAACCCTAAACTGCTGGGGATGCTAGTATAGATCTGATCGGATCAGATATTGATCCGTACAGATACTATACCACTAAGGGAGGCGTATGCTGCGTGCGTGGGTGTTAGCGGTACTGGTGCTAACCTGACGCTGCCTGGGGCTGGCGCTTGCCAGTTCACCAAAACGCTACCAAGAAAACTGTTAGCGATCGCAGGGATCAGGCCTGACTCTGCGAACGCTGCAGTTATGCGTTTAGTGTTTTGTAAGTGACAGTGATCGATCGATACTGCACTTGGGTGGGCTGGGCTGGGCCGGGCGGAGGGGCAAAACGCAGGTGCTAGCAGGTATCTGGGCTGATCCCGCTAACACTGCGTTTTTGGGAACCCTAAACTGCTGGGGACGCTAGTATAGATCTGATCGGATCAGATATTGATCCGTACAGATACTATACCACTAAGGGAGGCGTATGCTGCGTGCGTGGGTGTTAGCGGTACTGGCGCTAATCTGACGCTGCCTGTGGCGACGCATATCACCGCCGGGCGATCAGGGGGCTAAACCTTTATTCGGTAATAAATGGCGGGTGCCCTGACACTATAAAAAATAAACGAACTAACCAGCGTCAACCGTAACACTTATACGGTGATCAGTGTTGAAAGGGTTAACTAGGGGGCAATCAAGGGGTTAAAACATTTATTAGATAGTATATGGGGGTCCCTGTCGCTATAAAACGCTGACGGCGAACCTAAATATTTACGTCCCTAACTAACGTCACCAGTGACACTAATACAGCGATCAGAAAAATGATCGCTTAGCGACACTGGTGACGGGGGGTGATCAAGGGGTTAAAACTTTATTAGGGGGGGTTAGGGGGGTACCCTAGACCTACAGGGGGCTAACACTTACTGCCCTACCACTTCTAACTGTCACAAACTGACACCATGCAGTAATCAGAAAAAAAATAAAAAATACTGCTTGGTGTCAGTTTGACAGGGAGGGGGGAGGGGTGATTGGGGGGGGATTGGGGGGCGATCGGGGGGGGATTGGGGGTGTAAAGTATGCCTGGCATGTTCTACTGTGTGTGTGTATGTGTTGTGCACTCACATGTCTTCTCTCCTCGGCGCCGGAACGGAAACTGCCGAGCCGAGGAGAGATGACATCACATCCTCTGCCTGTGTGGGGGGGGGGTCCGATCGGACCCCCCGCCCGCGGGAAGGCAATCACATATAGGTACGTGATTCTGCCTGCCCGTGCCATTCTGCCGACGTATATCGGCGTTAGGCGGTCGGCAAGTGGTTAAAGAATTTCTTGGGATTTTTTTTGCTCTCCTCCGCTATGTGTCTTTCATGTTCTATCTTAGCCGTCCTAATTGCACCCTTACATTTCTTATTGCATTCTTTATAAAGTCTGAATGCTGAGGATGATCCCTCAACCTTGTATTTTTTGAAGGCCTTCTCCTTTGCTTTTATATGCATTTTTACATTGGAGTTAAGCCATCCAGGATTTTTGTTCGCTCTTTTAAATTTATTACCCAATGGGATACATTGGCTAATGCCCTTATTTAATATGCTCTTAAAGAAAACCCATCTCTCCTCCGTATTCTTTGTTCCTAATATTTTATCCCAATTTATGCCTTTTAGCAAGGTTTGTAGTTTAGGGAAGTTGGCTCTTTTGAAATTCAGTGTCTTTGTGTTCCCTTCATGTTTCCTATTTGTGTGATTTATACTGAAACGAATTGACCTGTGATCGCTGTTACCTAAATTGCCCCGTATTTCCACATCTGTGATCAGGTCTGTATTGTTGGTAATCAGTAGATCCAGTAATGTTTTATTTCTAGTTGGTGCGTCTACCATCTGACTCATAAAATTGTCCTGCAAGACATTAAGGAACTGGCGAGCCTTAAATGAATGCGTGGTTCCCTCCGCCCAGTCTATGTCTGGATAATTAAAATCCCCCATTATGATAACACTTCCCATCCTTGCTGCTAATCCAATTTGTGATAGGTGATCTGTCTCCACTTCCTCCCTCAGGTTAGGGGGCCTATAGCATACTCCCAGTATTATTTTCCCCTTAGCTTCATCCCTTTGGAGCTCTACCCATAGGGATTCCACCTCCTCCCTAGCCCCCTCAGTGATGTCATCTCTCACATTCACTTGTACATTATTCTTGATATATAGGCATACCCCTCCCCCTTTTTTACCCTCTCTATCCTTGCGGTATAGGGTATACCCTTGAATGTTTGCCAGCCAATCATGAGAGCTGTTGAACCAGGTCTCTGAAATTCCCACAAAATCCAAATCCTCCTTGTACAACAGTATCTCTAGTTCACCTATCTTGCCCGCCATGCTCTTGGCATTGGTGAACATGCCACATAGTTTAGACCGGTCGCATATTGTCCTCGTATTGGGTGTTTCAAGATTGCAACTAGGACTTGCTACTATACTCACCTTGTGTTTTTGTGCTTTGGTTAACCTACCACTAATGCCCCCAATACTACCCTCTGGAATATCTTCCGCGCTGGCTATCACTGTCTCTGGACCCTCCCCCCCATCGCCTAGTTTAAAAACCCCTCTAACTTTTTGGCCATTTTCATTCCCAGCAGATCTGCACCCTCCTCATTTAGGTGCAGTCCGTTCCTTCTATAGTACCGGTTACCGACTGAGAAGTCGGCCCAGTCCTCCAGGAACCCAAACCCCTCCTTACTACACCAGCTCTTCAGCCACTTGTTTACTTCCCTAAGCTCTTCAGCCACTTGTTTACTTCCCTATGTGTATATTATTTATTTTTTATACAATGAATGTATAACCCTCTGCGAAAAAGCATGCTAGATTTGCTAGTAAGAAAGCCCAGCACTAGCTTTTATGTTTTCTGGTAGACTGAGTTACTTTTTAGCACAAGTTTAAACTGTACAAGTTTATAAATGTACGTTTTACATTTTTTATAATGTGTATATTATTTATTTTTTACAAATAAACATTTATTATACGGTAAATGTATTACCCTCTGCAAAAAACAAGCTAGACTTTCTAGTAAGAAAGTCAAGCACTAGCTTTTTTTGTTTTCTGGCAGACAGAGTTACGTTTAAGTACAAGTTTAAACTGTACAAGTTTAGAAATGTAAGTTTTAGATTTTTATAATGTGTATATTATTCACTTTTTATACAGTGAATGTATAACCCTCTGCTAAAAAGCATACTAGACTTTCTAGTAAGAAATCGCAGCACTAGCTTTTATGTCTTCTGGTAGACTGAGTTACTTTTTAGTACAAATTTAAACTGTACAAGTTTATAAATGTACGTTTTATTTTTTATAATGTGTATATTATTTATTTTTTATACAGTGCATGTATAACCCTCTGCTAAAAAGCATGCTAGATTTTCTATTAAGAAAGCCCAGCACTAGCTTTTTTGCTTTCTGGTAGACTGAGTTACTTTTTAGTACAAGTTTGAACCGTACAAATTTATAAATATACGTTTTATATTTTTTATGATGTGTATATTATTTATTTTTTATACATTGAATGTATAACCCTCTGTTAAAAAGCATGCTAGACTTTCTAGTAAGAAAGCCCAGCACTAGCTTTTTCGCTTTCTGATAGACTGAATTACTTTATTAGTACAAGTTTATAAATGTATGTTTTATATTTTTTATAATGTGTATATTATTTATTTTTTTACAAATAAAAATCTTTTATACAGTGAATGTATAACACTGTTAAAAAAACATGCTAGACTTTCTAGTAATTAAACCCAGCACTAGCGTTTATGCTTTCTAGTAGACTGAGTTACTTTTTTAGTACAAGTTTATACATTTATGTTTTATATTTTTTATAATGTATATATATTTTTAAATTTTAAACAAATAAACATTTATTATATAGTGAATGTATAACCCCCTGATAAAAAAGCATGCTAGACTTTCCAGTAAGAAAGCCCAGCACTAGCTTTTATGCTTTCTGGCAGACTGAGATACTTTTATTAGGTATAACAGACCTGAAGTCTCAGATTAAACATGACATTTCTGCAGAATTTTGAATACAAAGTCCAGAAGGGATGTACCGTTATAATACACTGAGCCTGGATGGACACGTCTTCATCATCTTCACTGTCAGGAAGTAAACTCATTCACCTCTGCTGCAGACATAGGTTTTCTGATGTAATATACATTGCCCCTTATCAGTAAAGACGGTCCCCCATACAAAATAACTATATAAGTTCATTTATTACCCAATTTTAGATAATTGACAGTCAAGGCAGTCTGTTAATTATTGCTATGAGTGTACATTTCATTTGTTTAGACAAGGCTTAAAGCCATAGTTCACCTTTACCAGAAAACTCTCTATGCAGGTAAGGGACGTCTGTAGATAAAAAAAAAACAACTGTGCAGCTCTAACCAAATTTGAATAATGCTCTTGCTATAGCTGTAGGCCATTTCAATACCTCCTAAGCCTGACTAAAAAACTAGAGATTGCATCATCCCATCCTGCTTTGTTGCTAGGCTGTTGCTAAGGGACTCCCAGCTTTTACTGCTCCAGTGAGCGCTTGAGGGGCAGAGCCGAGAGCCTGTGATTGACAGTCAACAACTCTCTGCAGGCTGAGGCCTGAGAGCTGCGCGATCAGCTGTGTTTGTTTGCTTAGTTCTCGGTCTTAGAAGCGACGGAGGACAGCTGCAGCTGGGATTGGTGCTGCCGCCATCTAGGTAATTATGATTTTTTATTTTTCCCATTCCCATACTTCTCTTTTAACTACTTCAGATCCATGCTATAGCCGAATGATGGCTATAGTGCGGACTTGCTTTGCCGGGAGTACATCTATTAATGTCCTCCTGTGCCCACCTGTGCTACCTAACAGTGCCACCTAACAGTAGACAATAGTGGCGCCTACCTGTGCCTACCAGCACCACCCATCAGTGCCCACAGTGCCACCCATCAGTGCCCACAGTGCCACCCATCAGTGCCCACAGTGCCAAGGGGGGCGAGAAGAGAGGGGGTGAGAAAAAGGGGGGTGAGAGAAAGAGGGGGGTGAGAAAGAGAGAGAAAGAGGGGATGAGAAAGAGAGGGGTGAGAGAGGGTGGGAAATAGAGGGGTCGAGAGAGAGAGGGTTTAGAGAGAAAGCGAGAGGGAGATGAGAAAGAGACGGGGGTGAGCAGGGCCGGTACAAAGGGGTGGGCAGACGGGGATTCTGCCCCAGGCGCAATGTGGGAGGGGGCGCTAGGTTGTGAGCAGAAAAATCTGTCCACAAAATCTAGCTATGACACTTGTATGCTCCTGTTGCCTGCCCAAAATAAAGCTTATGCGCCCCTACTCGCTGCTTTGCGGCAGCAGATACACCCTTTTCCAGGCTCCCTTCTTGAGTTCCTGTGAGACTCCCCCCCCCCCCCCCCCAGATCAGGGCTGGTACAGTCCCAGCGACCGTACATGTGGGCGGAGCAGGAAGAGAACCTCACACTGCAGCATCGATCTTTGGTTGGTGCTACATAGATGTATTCCACATACACATTATATCTTCTAAAAAGAATGATTTTTAATAAGATATAATTGTGTATGTGGATTAAATCTATGTAGCACCTGAAATGTCACACTAATTCCTGAACTATTCAAGCATATAAGCATTACACAGCCTGCTGAAGCATGGGATAAGGTAAAGCTGGGTACCAGTGGCGGAACTACTGCCATAGCGACACACGCGGGCGCTATGGGGCCCGCAGCCGAGTGGCGCCCGGTGAGGACAGTCAGCTCCGCGGGTGAGAGCGGGTAGCTTTGCGGGCCCGTGGGTGAAAGTGGGTGGCTTTGCGGGCCCGCAGGTGAGAGGGGGCGGCTTTGCGGGCCCGCAGGTGAGAGCGGGCGGCTTTGCGGGCCCACAGGGGAGAGCGGGCGGCTCCACGGGTCCGCGGTGAGAGTGTGGACAGGTCCAAGGGCTGTCAGGCGGTGAGACAGCTGGGCCGCTCCTGTGTGAGCGGGCTGGCCAATCAGGGAGCTGGCAGGCGGGGGCGCATAGAGATGACATCATCTCTCACTGCCCGGCACCCTCCCTGCATTCCTGCAGTGCAGTTCCCCCTCACTGTGCAGGCAGCCTCGGGAAGCAGAGAGATGACATTATCTCTCTGCTGCATGACTGATAATCTGCTGCCTGACGCTGGGACACAGCAGGAAAGTGACACAGCAAGTGACAATCAGTAATGTGTGACAGGAGAAGTGGCAAGTGACAATCCGGGACATGGCAAGTGACAATCCGTAATGTGTGGCAGGTGACGTGGCAAGTGACAATCCGTAATGTGTGGCAAGTGACAATCCGGGACGTGGCAAGTGACAATCCGTAATGTGTGGCAGGTGACGTGGCAAATGACAATCCGTAACATGTGGCAGGCGACGTGGCAAGTGACAATCCGTAATGTGTGGCAGGTGACGTGGCAAGTGACAATCCGTAATGTGTGGCAGGTGACGTGGCAAGTGATAATCCGTAATGTATGGCAAGTGGCAATTTGGGACGTGGCAAGTGGACAACCGGCAACATGGGCGGCACAGTGGTGTAGTGGTAGCACTCTCGCCTAGCAGTAAGAAGGGTCGCTGGTTCGAATCCCAACCACAACACTACCTGCTTGGAGTTTGCATGTTCTCCCTGTGCCTGCGTGGGTTTCCTCTGGGTACCCCGGTTTCCTCCCACACTTCAAAGACATGCTGGTAGGTTAATTGGATCCTGTCTAAATTGTCCCTAGTATGTCTGAATGTGAGTTAGGGACCTTAGATTGTAAGCTCCTTGAGGGTAGGGACTGATGTGAATGTACAATGTATATGTAAAGCGCTGCGTAAATTGACAGCGCTATATAAGTACCTGAAATAAATAAATAAAATAAACATGTGGCAGGTGATATTCTGCAACATGTGACAAGTGACAATCTGCATCTGGTGGCAGGCAACGTGGCAAGTGGACAATCTGCAACATGTGGCGGGTGATGTGACATTCCGTGACAAGTTGCATCTGGTGGCAGGCGACAGTGGCAAGTGACACGCTCAGGGCTCCCACTGATTCTGCATTATGGTGAGTTGAACTATTTCATTTTATATAACAGAATAGAAAGTGGTTAGAAGGCTGGAGGTCAGCAATGTGTGTCCTTCAGGGGCTGCATACAGTATACTGCATACATTGTTGTTCAAAATTCATATAAGCTGTTGCCTGGGTACTGTGCCACATGGGTGCGGTAATCTGTTGTTCAATGGCATTAGTTCTTTTTTTTGTGGGGGGGGGGGGGCGGTTTGCGGGGGGGGGGGGGGCCCATACAATATTTTGCTATGGGGCCCTGTGATTTCTAGTTACGCCCCTGCTGGGTACACACAGATCAAAATTCATCGGGTTCAGCAGGGGCTGGGTTTTGATCTGTGTATAGCCTTGTCTGATGATGTTGTTATATCATCTTCTGCTGGAAATCCTTGTTCAATCAGCTGCTTGCAGCCAAACGGTAGCAGTGCTAATCTGTGTACTCTGACAGGGGACCGTCCCCGCTCTCAGAATACAATGTCCCAGTGAGGGGGGATTCCCACATCTACCATACTTTGTGTGGATAGGGGAATCTGTCAGCAACTTGCTTGAGCCCCATCTCGATCCAGCAATGTGCACAAGAGCAGTTGCTCTCTAGTGGACTGTTTTGTTTTTAGTGGATTGCTTTGCACTGTGTGTTTGATTTGCAGCACTGGGAGTTTGGTAGTAACTCCAACACCACATTGTGTGCAAATGAACCATAAGAATTTGACTAGAGTTATTTGAACATTATGTGGGAGTTATTCGCATTATATGTTATAGTATTTTACATTTTTATTTACAGCACCAGGCGTCTGGCCTTAACTCCCTCACAAAATGTTTTTGCAGCACAGGGATTTTGGTCCCACATACATGTGATATGTAATTGAATATTTATGGGTTGTTTGCATTATATGTTTTGGTATTCTACTTACAGAACCGGGAGTCTGGGAACCCCCCTCACAATTGTGTTTGCAGCACTGGAATTTTGGTTTCATATTCATGTGATATATAATTCACTTGGTCATATTTGATAATGACACATACACTAAATTTGATATAATCTATAGGGGTACTGCTCTGTATTAGGGTGTACTGTATATACCCCTGGTCTCTGTACTCTGTAATTTACCGCTCATAACTCCTGCACATTGTATATTGTTAGGGTTGCCACCTTTTCTTCAAACCATACCCGAACATGCCACGGCATACAGAGGGTGTGACCATATTGTGTTAACAGTGGGAGGGGCCTAAAGGGGCATGATTAAATAAAACAAACACATTCTTGTACCTATAAATTATGCTTACTTTGCTGTGCCACAAGCAAGAGTCTCACCCGACATGTATAAACCTCAGAACAATCATTTCAACAAAAATAAAACCCTTCCATTACTGCAGAGGTAAGTGCAGTGGAGACCAGGGGCGATAGTTCACCTTTTCATTTTCATTAAGTACAGAGGGTATTAAGGTGAGTGCAGAATTTACAGCGTTATATGCAAAAGCGTGGAGCGTATGATGGTATGTGTAGGAAAGGAGTGCAAAGTGTAATACATTATGTACAGGAAATGAGATCAGAGGGTAGGTAGTATTTGCAGGAGAGGAGTGAGGAGGGTATGACAGTGGGCAGTATGTACAGGAGAGGAGCGTGGAGGGTAGGACAGTGGGCATTATGTACAGGAGAGCATTGTGGCTGGTATGAAAGGGGGCAGTATGTACAGGAGAGGAGTGTGGAGGGTAGGACAGTAGCCAGTATGTACAGGAAAGGAGTGTGTGGAGGGTATGATGATGGGCAGTATGTACAGGAAAGGAGTGTGGCTAGTATGAAAGGGGGCAGTATGTACAGGAGAGGAGTGTGGAGGGTAGGACAGTGGGCAGTATGTACAGGAGAGGAGTATGGAGGATATGATGGTGGGCAGTACATATAGGAGAGGAGTGTGGAGGGTATGACAGGGGATAGTATGTACAGGAGAAAAGTGTGGAAGGTATGACAGTGGGCAGTATGTGCTGGAGAGGAGTGTGGAGGGTATGATGACAGTTGAGGGGCAGTAAAATGCTACAGTTGAGCTGAAATTTAACCACCTTCCAACCACTCTCCCTTTGGTTGCAGAGGAAGCGGTTGGGGGTATGTTGTGGCTGCAATGGTTTAAATAGGGCCTCTCTGCAACCATTCTAGTCCGATGTTAAAGCAAGCGGTGAAGAGGTGATACAATGCCTTCTCACAGCCTGTCAAATATTCTCTGAATAGATTGCTCTTCAGAAAGCAATGTTAATATGAAAAAGCCCTCAGAGGGTGGTAAGCACTTCCATTTGTCTTAAAGGGCTTGATCACACTAGTGTTGGTGTCTGAAGAGCGATCTGCATTTGGATCTCTCTTCTGAGAACATTTGACAGGTAATGAGGAGGTATTGTATCAATTCCTCACTACCTGCTTTATCCCCTTGATCCCTATGGTTGCAAGGTAGCATTCACTTGAACTGCTCACATTTGGCAGGCTGTAAGCCCTCTGAAAGCAACAGGGGCTATAATTCCTACTATGTCCACAAAGCAAAGCACTGAGGCCGCAGCTTAAGCACAGGCACAGTGAGCCACCGGCGGATCTGAATAATGTGTCCAGGTTTCAGGGGTGCTGAGACCCGGACACGTTTCATAATCTGGACTGTCTGGGTAAATCCTGGACAGGTGGCAACCCTAGGCTGGAGCTCCACAGATGAAGCTGCCAGTGCGGACATTCTGGTACAGTGACCCTCCCCCTCATCCCCCCTCATTCCAGGACAGGTGGCAACCCTAAAATGTATGGTTGAGGAGTTAAGAGCTCTATATATGGAGGGGGGGGGGGTGGAGAGCTCTTTATATAGATGGTGTTTGAGGAGGTGAGAACTATATGAATGGATGTTATAGGGGGGGGGGCAGAACTGTATATATATATATAGATGGTGTAAGGGGGGGAAGTGGTGGGGACAGTATAGATGGTGTATGGGGGGGAGGGTGAGAACCCTTTGAAATCCTGACATACCCCAAAAACTTACTCTGCCTTCAACCCCATCTCTGTGTCCCTTCTGCAGCCACCCAAAAGAGAGAACCCGGCAACATGGAGGATCTGCCTCTGCCTCTGCCTCTGTGTCCTGTGTCCCATCTGCAGCCAGCTCTGCAGCACACTGAGCAGACAGAAGCGTGCCGCTGACAGTGCAGGGGGTAAATGGGGAGGGAGAAACCTTGGCTGGTATGCAGCAGGAGCAGAAATCACCACGGACCCGAATTCGGGACACGGCCGTGGTGGGACAGCTTAGGCACAGGCACAGTAAGCCACCGGCAGGTCTGAATAATGTGCCCAGGTCTCGGGCAGGCAGAGACCCGAACACATGTTTCAAAACCTGGACTGTCCGGGTGAACCCCGGACAGATGGTAACCCAATATATTACTATACATACACCTTACCTCTGCACTCCATATGTTTTCCTCTCCTGACTCCTGCACTCTGTACATCCTTTGCTCCTGATCCTTGTACTATGTAATTTATCCAATCCTGACCTCTGCACTCTATATGTACATAGTTATAATGATCAGGTGTGTAAGATAATTGGTCGGGGGGTGCAGCTTGGCATGTTCACCCTGGACGCTGGTTCACCTTGTCCCAGCACTGAGGGTGAGAGAGAGGGGCGTGAGAAAGAGAAGGGTGAGAGAGAGGGGGCTGAGAGAGAGAAGGGGGGTGAGAGAGAGGGGGTAAGAAAGAGAGGGGTGAGAGAGAGGGGGTAAGAGAGAGGGGGGGTAAGAGAGAGATGGGATCGAGGTGGGTGAGAGAGATGTAAACGAAGGGGTAACAGAGAGGGGGATGAGAGAGTGAGAGAGAGAGGGGGCGAGAGAGCCCCCTAGTCCTGTCCCTCTCTGCAGTCCCTGTCTGTGGGAAGCTGTGTGTGATGCTTGGTATGGTACCTTCCATGCTAGCAGGATGTTCATGACGGCCAGCAGTGGGCAGGGCCTATTCTCATATTATGTAATTTATCCAATCCTGACCTCTGCACTCTATATGTAGTTATAATGATCAGGTGTGTAAGATAATTGGTCGGGGGGGTGCAGCTTGGCATGTTCGCCCTGGGCGCTGGTTCACCTTATCACAGCACTGGGGGTGAGAGAGAGGGGGTGAGAAAGAGAGGGTTGAGAGGGAGGGGGCAGAGAGAGAGGGGGGGTGATAGAGAGAGAGATGGGATCGAGGTGGGTGAGAGAGCCCCCTAGTCCTGTCCCTCTCTGCAGTCCCTGTTTGTGGGAAGATGTGTGTGATGCTTGGTATGGTACCTTCCATGCTAGCAGGATGTTCATGATGGCCAGCAGTGGGCAGGGCCTATTCTCGTAGATCCAAAGAATCTGTTTGCTGTGAGATGGAGCGGTCCCTGGCTGCCTACACCTCCCACCTATCCTCGTTTTCTGGTCCTGGTCAGCCTGTCCTCCGGTCTCAGGAGGTCTTCAGAGCTCTTCTCCCTCCAGAGCTATCGGTCCTTGCCGCCCTCACTGCTCACCTTTCCTGTGGCCCCTGGAGCTGGGTGCTGTCATGCTGCTCGCTTCTGGGGGCCTTCGCTGTCTCGCTCCCCACACCTGCTGCCACCGGACTCTCCATGACATGGCCCCTATAGGCCCAGGGCCCTCGGGCAGTGCCCTATTGATCAGTCTGCCCCTGGGCCACGGGGTCTTGGTGGGGGGAGGTGGCGTGAATGATCACAAGCAAATTAGATGGCCGTGAGGAGTCTGCCTAAGTTGCCTAATTAAAGATCTGCCTCTGGCAGAGAGAAGTGAGCAGCGCCAGCTGAAAAAAAGTCTTGCTGGTGCCCACGCCAGCATGCCCCTGCCAGGAAAGTCAGTGGAGCCAAGTGCCGGAACTTGCGATGGCACTGGGCTCCACTCTGGGTCTTTGATTCGCTGGGAAGTTGGGACTTACATCAAATCCCGGGACGGGCCAGGCAAATCCGGGACGGTTTGGAGATATGGTAAAGCCTGTATAGAAAAGAGGGTGTTCACATGTCTCATTCCATCAAATTTCCCAAAAATAAGAGGATTATTCACGATAGTGGGCGGAGCTATGGAAATCATTACTTTATGTCCCATAGCCCATATGCACATCCAGAACCGCTAGTGTACAGTATATAACAAATATAGCCTAGTATTATAGAGCCACTTTTTCCAAACTGCATACAGCTGTTTCAGACTTTTTACATTTATTTTTGGAGCTCTGTGGTGTTTGTTGAACCTCTGTGACCAAAAAAGTAAACCTTGAAATCACAGCACACGGAAATAAGTACACAAAGGTACAGAACAGTCCAACCTCTAAAGAGGAAGACACAAGGCTCCTGACAGGGGCAAGGTAGGTACTCTAGTCCTCCTAGGCCAAAGTCAGGCGAACCCTGCTCCTTAGGGACCTGTTAAAGCTTGTCCACCAAATACTTGGTTAGGGATCCCAAACAAGACAGGCCCCAATATACTTGTGTCTCTGTGAGTACAAAAAAGTGCTTTACACAAGGGAGACCTTTATATAAGATTGCTCTAGGGGGCTAGCCAAAAAGCCTGCCCAAAAAGTCTGTGCACATAATGCAAAAGTTACATTACTAAGTGCTGGTGACACTCAGTGGGGTTCAAAACCCATAGGCGCTGATTTACTAAAAATGGAGAGTGTAAAATTCTGGTGTAGCTCAGCTTCCAGGTTTTATTATTTATTATCAAAGCTTTCTTGAACAAGCTGAAGTAAGAAGCTGATTGGCTATCATCCACCGCTGCACCAAATTTTGCAATCTTCAGCTTTAGTAAATCAACCCCATAGTGTTTTTCTAGCACTCCTGGGACCCCACCCCCCAAGGGACACATCACCAGGAACAACTTGTGCCTCCCTGCCCCTGGTCAGACAAGGGTAGCTCCACTCCTACCAGGAAGGCATCAGCACTTAGGGAGAATCTTGCCTACAACCAGGGACAAGCCTGGGGCTGTTGTAGGCTTTTTGGCCTTCAAAGCGCAGTATATGTAAACCATAACTTCTCTGGAGGATAGCAACCAATGAGATACTGTAGTATAACCATATAGGTTATGGTGAGAAATAGGGGCTAAATCAATCATAAAGTCCTCAAACCAGGTCAGTGTATAGCACAGAAAAGCCTTCATGGAATCACCCAGTATTCACATACTTCTTTTAGAGTTACGGTATTTTTATATGTTCACCAATTTCTGCTATGTGAGTTCTGGTTGGAGGCCTGTTATTTGAATCATCTGCCTTCCTATTTCAGGGACTCTACTGAGAGCACGGGATTTGTGTTCCCTGCTTTTCCCAAGCCACAGGTCTTATCATGGTGCCTGATACTTAGTTTATATGACACAAGAATGCACCATGAGGGAAGGAGTCTTCCTTGACTGACTGCATTCGGGGACAAAGCTCTGGTGCAAAAATCTCACCAAGGGACCCAAGTGTGTCAAATAGACAACTGACCTCCATCCATAAATAGCATTTGAGGGTGGACAGCTTTTAATATTACCCATAGGAAGTGATTAAGCCACATGCAAAGTGACTGAGCGAGTTACATCACAGAGTCGAGAGGGAGACCTCTGACTTACCCTGAGTCATGCAATAGGGGACTGTGGCAAAGAGTACCAAAGTAATACAGAGGGATGTATGTACATAGAAACTAAAGTTACACTAAACTCTGGTTTAACCACTTGACCTCCAGAAGATTTTTCCCCTTCATGACCAGGCCTTTTTTTACTATATGGCACTGCATTACTTTGACAATTGCGCGGTCATTCAATGCTTTACATAAATTAAATTTATGTAATTTTTTTCCCCACAAATAGAGCTTTCTTTTGGTGGTATTTGATCGCCACTGTGTTTTTTATTTTATCTGCTATAAATGAAAAAGTACCAAAAATGTTGAAAAAAAAAAAACATTATTTTTTACTTTCTGCTATAAAACATATCCAATAAAAAAGTTTAGGCCAATATGAATTCTGCTACATATTTTTGGTAAAAAATAATCCCAATAACCATACAGTGCCTTGAAAAAGTATTGACACCTCTTGAAAATTTCCACATTTTTTCATGTTACAACCAAAAACGTAAATGTATTTTATTTGGATTTTTTGTAGTAGACCAACACAAAGTGGAACATAATTGTGAAGTGGAAGGAAAATGATAAATGGTTTTCAATGTTTTTTACAAATAAATATGTGAAAAGTGTGGGGGGTACATTTGTATTCAGCCCCCCTGAGTCAATATTTTGTAGAACCACCTTTCACTGCAATTACAGCTGCAAGTCTTTTTGGGGATGTCTCTACCAGCTTTGCACATCTAGAGAGGGACTTTTTTGCCCATTCTTCTTTGCAAAATAACTCGAGCTCTGTCAGATGGGATGGAGAGCGCCTGTGAACGGCAATTTTCAAGTCTTGCCACAGATCCTCAATTGGATCTAGGTCTGTTTTTTGACTGGTCCATTCTAACACATGAATATGATCTTCATGATCTATCATGAATCATGATAACACATGAACATTAGACATGTGCAAACCGTTTCGCAACGAATCGAAATTCGGCCGGATTTTAAATTTCAACTAATACGAAAGAAATTATAGCGCATATAACGAATGAATTCAACATGATTTGGTAATTCGTTAAAGATCTAATGAAACAAAAGTTCAACCCAAAGTAAATCTTAGGGCCAATACACACGATCGGACTTTTTGACAACAAACATGCAAGTTAGCTGTTTTAAAGCAACATCCGACCGTGTGTACGCTCCATCGGACAAACTTTTTCGGTTTTCATCGGACAAATGTTGGCTGTTCGAATAGACAAACTTGGCAGCAACAAAAGTCCTACGTCGGCAAGTCCGATCACGTGTACACAAAACCATCGGACTTTAGTACAAAGTACTAACACGCATGCTCATAACCAATGCAAAAGATCAGACAACAATACAGAAGTTGACCAAAGGGTGGCGTCGGAGAATTCAACGTCCTCTTTTGAAGTGTCGTCAGTACGTTGAAACGTCACTATGTTCGTGTTTGTTGCCTAAAAAGTCCTGCCGTGTGTATGCATACCAAGTTTACGGCCAACGCCCTTTGGACAGAAATCCATGGAAAAGTTTGTTTAAAATCCGATCGTGTGTACGAGGCTTTACAGTCCAATCAGCTGATTAATTTTGTGCTGGAGGTTGGCAAAGTGCATTCAAAAAATACAAGGTTGAGGGATCATCCACAGCATTCAGAATTTATAAAGAATGCAATAAGAAATGTAAGGGTGCAATTAGGATGGCTAAGATAGAACATGAAAGACACATAGCGGAGGAGAGCAAAAAAAATCCCAAGAAATTCTTTAAGTATGTAAACAGTAAAAAAGGGAGGACAGACCATATTGGCCCCATAAAGAATGAGGAAGGACATCTGGTTACAAAGGATGGGGAGATGGCAGAGGTATTGAATTTATTCTTCTCCTCAGTCTTCACGAGTGAATCGGGGGGCTTCAGTAACCAAAACTGCAGTGTTTATCCTCATGACACAACACAGGAAGCACCTACATGGTTAACAGAGGACGGAATTAAAATTAGACTTGAGAAACTTAACATTAATAAATCACCGGGACCAGATGGCTTGCATCCGAGGGTACTTAGGGAACTCAGTCAGGTGATTGCCAGACCGTTGTTCCTAATTTTTACAGACAGTCTATTGACTGGAATGGTACCAGCTGATTGGAGAAAAGCCAATGTAGCACCAATATTTAAAAAGGGCCCAAAAAACATCCCTGGGAATTACAGACCAGTTAGCCTAACATCAATAGTATGTAAACTCTTGGAGGGGATGATAAGGGACTATATACAAGATTTTAGTAATAAGAATGATATCATTAGCAGTAATCAGCATGGATTCATGAAGAATCGTTCTTGCCAAACCAATCTATTAACCTTCTATGAGGAGGTGAGTTGCCATCTAGATAAAGGAAGGCCCGTAGACGTGGTGTATCTGGATTTTGCAAAAGCATTTGACACAGTTCCCCATAAACGTTTACTGTACAAAATAAGGTGCGTTGGCTTGGACCATAGGGTGAGTACATGGATTGAAAACTGGCTACAAGGGCGTGTTCAGAGGGTGGTGATAAATGGGGAGTACTCAGAATGGTCAGGGGTGGGTAGTGGGGTCCCCCAGGGGTCTGTGCTGGGACCAATCCTATTTAATTTGTTCATAAACGACCTGGAGGATGGGATAAACAGTTCCATCTCTGTATTTGCAGACGATACTAAGCTAAGCAGGGCAATAACTTCTCCGCAGGATGTGGAAATCTTGCAAAAAGACCTGAACAAATTAATGGGGTGGGCGACTACATGGCAAATGAGGTTCAATGTAGAAAAATGTAAAATAATGCATTTGGGTGGCAAAAATATGAATGCAATCTATACACTGGGGGAAGAACCTCTGGGGGAATCTAAGATGGAAAAGGACTTGGGGGTCCTAGTGGATGATAGGCTCAGCAATGGCATGCAATGCCAAGCTGCTGCTAATAAAGCAAACAGAATATTGGCATGCATTAAAAGGGGGATCAACTGCAGAGATAAAACGATAATTCTCCCACTCTACAAGACTCTGGTCCGGCCGCACCTGGAGTATGCGGTCCAGTTCTGGGCACCAGTCCTCAGGAGGGACGTACTGGAAATGGAGCGAGTACAAAGAAGGGAAACAAAGCTAATAAAGGGTCTGGAGGATCTTAGTTATGAGGAAAGGTTGCGAGCACTGAACTTATTCTCTCTGGAGAAGAGACGCTTGAGAGGGGATATGATTTCAATTTACAAATACTGTACTGGTGACCCCACAATAGGGATAAAACTTTTTCGCAGAAGAGAGTTTAATAAGACTCGTGGCCACTCATTACAATTAGAAGAAAAGAGGTTTAACCTTAAACTACGTAGAGGGTTCTTTACTGTAAGAGCGGCAAGGATGTGGAATTCCCTTCCACAGGCGGTGGTCTCAGCGGGGAGCATTGATAGCTTCAAGAAACTATTAGATAATCACCTGAATGACCGCAATATACAGGGATATGTAATGTAATACTGACACATAATCACACACATAGGTTGGACTTGATGGACTTGTGTCTTTTTTCAACCTCACCTACTATGTAACTATGTAACTATGCATTCCTGAGAACTGAGTGGGAAGGGTGTTGTATTGTATTTGAGCAGAGGAGAAGAGATATTGTCATATTGTGTGTTAATATATTCAATAAACAAATGACTTTCCAAACTACGAATACATACATAAATATTGAATTTCAACTAATACGAAAGAAATTATACCGCATATAACGAATGAATTCGACATGATTCGAGATTCAGTATAACGAATATCAACACTCTACAGAAATAACGAATTATCCGAAAACAAATTAACGTAACAAAACGAATATAACAGAATGAAATTATGTATTTTACAAATGACAATAAACAAAACTAAACAAGATTTTCCGTTGTGCACAAGTCTAATGAACATGATCTAAACCATTCCATTGTAGCAATGGCTGTATGTTTAATGTAATTGTCCTGCTGGAAGATGAACCTCCACCCCAGTCTCAAGTCTTTTGCAAACTCTAATGCCGCGTACACACGGTCGGACTTTTCAGCTACAAAAGTCCAACGGACGCTGACGGACTAAAGCTGGCTGGTAATCCGATCGTGTGTGGGCTTCTCCGGACTTTCAACGTACTTTTTTAGCTTCAAATCCGACGTACTTTAGATTTGAAACATGCTTCAAATCTTTACGTCGTAACTACGACGGACCCCGAAGTCCGCTCGTCTGTATGCTAGTCCTACGGACAAAAAAACGACGCATGCTCATAAGCAAAAACTAAACGGAAGCACTCGGTCTAGTAAAACTAGTGTTCGTATTGTAGGTAGCACATTCATCACGCTGCAAAATCTGTGATCGTTGAATGCAGCGCATTTTATTTCTTCTTTACGAATGCTCTAAAGAACGAAGGTGTTTTGCTGTTCATAATCAGAGTTCTCCCAAACTGATTTCTGGATTCTTTTTCTCTTTGATCTCATGAATGATATAGTATGCTTTTTAAAAACAATGTTTCCATACTAATAATACTTTTTACTTTATTTTTTTTTTTTTTTTTTTTTTTTTTGTAAAGTTACCACAAAGAA
>NC_133325.1:52311157-52393768 GCF_042186555.1 Aquarana catesbeiana
AAGGTTTGACCATTCTTCCAGAAGCGCATTTGTGAGCTCAGGTACTAATGTTGGACGAGAAGGCTTGGATCTCAGTCTGCACTCTAATTCATCCCAAAGGTGTTCTATCGGGGTTGAGGTCAGGACTCTGTGCAGGCCAGTCAAGTTCCTCCACCCCAAACTCGCTCATCCATGTTCCGTACAGCCTCATCTCCGCCTCCCCTGGTCTTAGCCTTCAGCAGACTCTGGCAGCTGGCTTCAGCCCTCCTCTGGTCCTCCTCCAGACCCCACACTTTCTGCTTCCTAGCTCTGGCCCAGCTTCTTCCCGGCAGCAGCACAAGGTATGGAGGGTGCACTGTGATGTAAGGGATAGTGGGGGACTATTGGCTTCTGATGGTGGGAGTGCTCTGGATATCTAATGTCTAGTTTTACATATACATCCGGCCCTTTGAGGGCAGCCATAATGCTGATGCGTCCTGCAATCAAAATTGAGTTTCACACCCCTGCCTTAAGAGTTCTCTTCACTGGAACTAAGGGGCCAAGACCAACCCCTGAAAAAAAGACCCTTCCTGTTCCAACATGACTGCACACCAGTGCACAAAGTAAGGTCCATAAAGACATGGATGAGCGAGTTTTGGGGTGGAGGAACTTGATTGCCTGCACAAAGTCCTGACCTCTACGTGATAGAACACCTTTGGGATAAATTAGAGCGGAGCCTGCGAGCCAGGCCTTCTCATCCAACATCAGTGCCTGACCTCACAAATACGCTTCTGGAAAAACGGTAAAACATTCCCAGAAGAGTTGAAGCTGTTATAGCTGTAAAGGGTGGGCCAACTCAATATTGAAGCCTACGGACTAAGACTGGGATGCCATTAAAGTTGTGTGCGTGTAAAGGCACGTGTCCCAATACTTTTGGCGAGTATACCTGTGTGTCAGACAGAACAGTGGGTTTAGGCATAGCTCCCAACTGTCCCTGATTTCGAGGGACTGTCCCTGATTTGAAACAAAGTCCCTCTGTCCCTCTTTCCTCCTCATTTTGGTCTGAATCTTTTTGTATAATTCTGGAAATGTGGAAATACGGGGCAATTTAGGTAACAGCGATCACAGGTCAATTAGTTTCAGTATAAATCACACAAATAGGAAACATGAAGGGAACACAAAGACACTGAATTTCAAAAGAGCCAACTTCCCTAAACTACAAACCTTGCTAAAAGGCATAAATTGGGATAAAATATTAGGAACAAAGAATACGGAGGAGAGATGGGTTTGCTTTAAGAGTATATTAAATAAGGGCATTAGCCAATGTATCCCATTGGGTAATAAATTTAAAAGAGCGAACAAAAATCCTGGATGGCTTAACTCCAATGTAAAAATGCATATAAAAGCAAAGGAGAAGGCCTTCAAAAAATACAAGGTTGAGGGATCATCATCAGCATTCAGACTTTATAAAGAATGCAATAAGAAATGTAAGGGTGCAATTAGGACGGCTAAGATAGAACATGAAAGACACATAGCGGAGGAGAGCAAAAAAAAATCCCAAGAAATTCTTTAAGTATGTAAACAGTAAAAAAGGGAGGACAGACCATATTGGCCCCATAAAGAATGAGGAAGGACATCTGGTTACAAAGGATGGGGAGATGGTAATGGTATTGAATTTATTCTTCTCCTCAGTCTTCACGAGTGAATCGGGGGGCTTCAGTAACCAAAACTGCAGTGTTTATCCTCATGACACAACACAGGAAGCACCTCCATGGTTAACAGAGGACGGAATTAAAATTAGACTTGAGAAACTTAACATTAATAAATCACCGGGACCAGATGGCTTGCATCCGAGGGTGCTTAGGGAACTCAGTCAGGTGATTGCCAGACCGTTGTTCCTAATTTTTACAGACAGTCTATTGACTGGAACGGTACCAGCTAATTGGAGAAAAGCCAATGTAGCACCAATATTTAAAAAGGGCCCAAAAAACATCCCTGGGAATTACAGACCAGTTAGCCTAACATCAATAGTATGTAAACTCTTGGAGGGGATGATAAGGGACTATATACAAGATTTTAGTAATAAGAACGATATCATTAGCAGTAATCAGCATGGATTCATGAAGAATCGTTCTTGCCAAACCAATCTATTAACCTTCTATGAGGAGGTGAGTTGCCATCTAGATAAAGGAAGGCCCGTAGACGTGGTGTATCTGGATTTTGCAAAAGCATTTGACACAGTTCCCCATAAACGTTTACTGTACAAAATAAGGTCCGTTGGCATGGACCATAGGGTGAGTACATGGATTGAAAACTGGCTACAAGGGCAAGTTCAGAGGGTGGTGATAAATGGGGAGTACTCAGAATGGTCAGGGGTGGGTAGTGGGGTCCCCCAGGGTTCTGTGCTGGGACCAATCCTATTTAATTTGTTTATAAACGACCTGGAGGATGGGATAAACAGTTCAATCTCTGTATTTGCAGACGATACTAAGCTAAGCAGTGCAATAACTTCTCCGCAGGATGTGGAAACCTTGCAAAAAGACCTGAACAAATTAATGGGGTGGGCAACTACATGGCAAATGAGGTTCAATGTAGAAAAATGTAAAATAATGCATTTGGGTGGCAAAAATATGAATGCAATCTATATACTGGGGGGAGAACCTCTGGGGGAATCTAGGATGGAAAAGGACCTGGGGGTCCTAGTAGATGATAGGCTCAGCAATGGCATGCAATGCCAAGCTGCTGCTAATAAAGCAAACAGAATATTGGCATGCATTAAAAGGGGGATCAACTCCAGAGATAAAACGATAATTTTCCCGCTCTACAAGACTCTGGTCCGGCCGCACCTGGAGTATGCGGTCCAGTTCTGGGCACCAGTCCTTAGGAAGGATGTGCTGGAAATGGAGCGAGTACAAAGAAGGGTAACAAAGCTAATAAAGGGTCTGGAGGATCTTAGTTATGAGGAAAGGTTGCGAACACTGAACTTATTCTCTCTGGAGAAGAGACGCTTGAGAGGGGATATGATTTCAATTTACAAATACCGGACTAGTGACCCCACAATAGGGATACAACTTTTTCGCAGAAGAGAGTTTAATAAGACTCGTGGCCACTCATTACAATTAGAAGAAAAGAGGTTTAACCTTAAACTACGTAGAGGGTTCTTTACTGTAAGAGCGGCAAGGATGTGGAATTCCCTTCCACAGGCGGTGGTCTCAGCGGGGAGCATCGATAGTTTCAAGACACTATTAGATAATCACCTGAATGACCGCAACATACAGGGATATGTAATGTAATACTGACACATAATCACACACATAGGTTGGACTTGATGGACGTGTGTCTTTTTTCAACCTCACCTACTATGTAACTATGTAAGGGTGCAGGAGGTGTGTCCTATGTGTCCAGAACCCGTCCTTCCTTTTTGGCCCCTCCCACTTCTCATAAGCCCCACCCTTTATAGAATCCACCCACTCCATCCCCTGTATTCCACTTGCTTCCACACATAGTGTCAGGAGTATACAGCTCAGCATCACAGGACAGAGTATACAGCTCAGCATCACAGCACAGAGTATATAGCCCTAGAATCACAGGACAGAGTATACAGCTCAGCATCACAGGACAGAGTATATAGCTCTAGAATCACAGGACAGAGTATACAGCTCAGCATCACAGATAGGGTTTATAGCTCAGCATTACAGATATGGTATACAGATCAGCATAACAGATAGTATATAGATCAGCATCACAGAAAATGTATATAGATCAGCATCACAGATAGTATATAGATCAGCATCACATAGCATCACTAAACACCCCCCACCCCACATTAACACATTAACAGCACCCTCCCCGGAGGTGGCTCATGGCACACTGACTGCACACCCCCCCACCCCCGTGGCACATGAAAGGGGCTGGGCGCATATATAGGGAGGCGGCAGCAGGGATGGGGGGTGGCACCCATGCGCCCACAATGCTCAGGCCGCCACTGCTAATAAGTGTCCCTCATTTCCATCTCAAAAAGTTGGGAGGTATGTTTAGGTGAACCTAGATGCTATATAAAGGAATTGACCATACGCATTACAGTCTGACATGGTTAAAGCTTGGGCCTGGGCCTATGACTCAAAAGTACTGGACTTAGCCAGACACAGCCAGGAAACTAGCATTATCTTCAGGAAGCCACAGTGGCAAGCCCTCAGTCCTCTTTTAACAATGACACTTTTAACTCAGTGGTCTCCAAACTGTGGACAGGGACCAGATGTGGCCCTTTGCTTGCCTTTATCCAGCCCTTGAGGCACTATTCCTACAACGGATACAAAGCAATATTTCCCCCCTCTGGCACTATTGCTCCCACTGATACCAACATTGGGGCACTATTCCTTTCACCGACACCAATGATGGGACACTATTCCTTCCACTAATACCAATGAGGGGGCACTATTCCTCCCACTGATACCAATTATGGGGCACTACTCCTCCCACTGATACCAGTTATGGGCATCTATTCCTTCCACTGATACCAATGATGGGGCACAATTCCTGCCACTGATACCAATGATGGGGCACAATTCTTTCCACTGATACCAATGATGGGGTACTATTCCTCCCACTGATACCAATAATAGGGCACTATTACTCCCACTTATACCAATCATGGGGCACTATTCCTTCCACTGATACCAATCATGGGGCACTATTCCTTCCACTGATTACAATGATGGGGCACTTTTCCTCTGACTAATACCAGTAATGGGGCACTATCCCTCCCACTGATGCCAATATTGGGACACTATTCCTTCCACTGATACCAATGATGGGGCACAATTCCTGCCACTGATACCAATGATGGGGCACAATTCTTTCCACTGATACCAATCATGGGGTACTATTCCTTCCACTGACACCAATGATGGGGCACTATTCCTTCCACTGATGCCAATGATGGGGCACTATTCCTTCCACTAACACCAATGATGGGGCCCTATTCCTTTCACTGACACCAATGATGGGGCACTATTCTTCCCACTGATACCAATCATGGGGCACTATACCTGCCACTGATACCAATGATGGGGCACTATTCTTCCCACTGATACCAATCATGGGGCACTATACCTGCTACTGATACCAATGATGGGGCACTATTCCTCCCACTGATACCAATCATGGGCCTCTATTCCTTCCACTGATACCAATGATGGGGCACAATTCCTGTCACTGATACCAATGATGGGGCACAATTCTTTCCACTGATACCAATCATGGGGCACTATTCCCCCCACTGATGCCAATAATGGGCCTCTATTCCTTAAAACTGATATCAATGATGGGAACTCTTCCTCCCAATGATACCAATGGTGGAGCACTATTCCTCCCACTGACACCAATCATGGGGAACTATTCCTCCCACTGACACAATCATGGGGCATTGTTTACTCCCAGGGCATTTTCTACTCACACTGACCACACTCCAGTCCCCCCAAAGTCTGAATTACAGTAAACTGATCCTTTAATTGGAAAGTTTGGAGACCCCTGCATTAAATAAATAACCAAGATATTGTTTCGTATTTCTTGCTTTAAAGACACCTTTAAAGCAAAAAATAAGAAGGTCCAGCTCTTCATATCCACATATGACACCAACAATGGGACACTATCCCTTCTACTGATACCAATGATGGGACACTATCCCTTCTACTGATACCAATGATGGGACACTATCCCTTCTACTGATACCAATGATGGGACACTATCCCTTCTACTGATACCAATGATAGGGCACTATTCCTTACCCTCATACATGCAAAGAGGCACTATTCCTCCCACTGACACCAATGATGGGGCACAATTCCTTCCATTGATACCAATCATGGGGCACTATTCCTCCAACTGATGCCAGTGATGGGGCACAATTCCCTCCACTGATACCAATGATGGGGCACTATTCCTTACCTTGATACCAGCAATGAGATACTATTCCTCCCACTGACACCATTGCTGGGGCAGAATTCCTTCCAGTGATATCAATGATGGGGCACAATTCCTCCCACTGATGCCAATAATGGGGCACTATTCCTACCACTGATTCCAATAATGGGGCACAATTCCCTCCACTGATACCAATGATGGGGCACTATTCCTTACCCTAAAACCAGCAATGAGGTACTATTCCTCCCACTGACACCATTGCTGAGGCACTATTCCTCCCACTGATACCAATCATGGGGCACGATTCCTCCCACCGATACCAATCATGGGGCACTATTCCTCCCACCGATACCAATCATAGGGCACTATTCCTCCCACTGATACCAATCGTGGGGCACTATCATCCCACTGATACCAATTATGGGGCACCATTCCTCCCACTGATACCAACATATCAGTGGGCATTTTCTACTCATCTACTCATTTCCCAGGGAATTTTCTACTCACACTGGCCACAGTCCACCCCCCCCCCCCCCCCCCAAGTCTGAAGGACAGCAAACTGTCCCTTTGTTTGGAAAGTTTGGAAACCCCTGCTTTAAATAAATGACCCAGATATTGTTTTGGAAGACCTTTAATGCAAAAAAATAAGAAGGTCCAGCTCTTCATATCCACATACGAGTTAAATCTCAACTATATTAGTAACAATGCCAACGCTTTTTGGATGCCATATCCTTTTTCAAGCAGTGCATCTGAATTTCATTGCGGTAGTTTCACATTTTGTGCTTAGTTCGGAATAAAGTGAGGCTTTACTTACATGCAGATATTTAGTGCTGGGCTTTCTAATTTTCTACATGGGTGGTGGTAAAGCCACCCAAGCACCTGCTCTTGAGAGGGAAGCATGGGAACAAATAAGTTATTCATAATCCTGCTAAAACCTTTTATGCAAACCAACCCAAAAAAAACCCTGTTTTATCAGAAAAGCAATGTCAAGTGCCTCTCAAAGCATAATTCTAAAATCTTCCACCTCTCCATGTGTGTCCTTTTGTGTTTTGTTTCTGGTCTGTCCGTCTGTCTGTCTGTCCAGGTGGAGAAGCCGAGTGTTCAGCCCTCCAAACCAAAAAAGACCACCCCAAGCCATAAACCTGTGAAAAAGGCCAAAGACAAGCAGCTGACCCCGGGGCGAGCCTCCAAGAAGAAGGTTGGCGAGACCACCCCCTCCACCAAACCGGACGACAAGGAGAAGAGCAAAGAGATGAATAATAAGCTGGCCGAAGCAAAAGAGTAATTTAATAGCACTTACTACTACTACTACTACCGTATTATTTTTACCGAGGCCACAGAATATGTTGGAGATTGCTTATGCTTTGATTGTATTCTAGAGTTCTCGTTCCTCTCTCTCTCTTTCTCTCTCTCTTTCTCCCTGTCTTCACTCGGTTGCCCGCACTTTTTCCGACACTGACCCGTTCTAAAGGTTTTATTTTGTCGTACGATCAAGATGTGAGAATGGTCAATTCTATATGTGCTCACGGTGCTACAAATCAGAATGTATCGTTCCACATGACGATTCGCCTTCCCCGTCATGTCCCTAAACTCCCGTGTGTGGTAACTTGGTGTAACATGTACTCAGTGCAGTGGTTGAAAGTTGATAGTTGATAGCGTCTATGTAGTAGGACTGGGGGGGGGGGGGGTGAACGAGGGTTTAATATGATAAAAGAAGTGGGGGCTTAGTGTGGGACCATGTAGGGAATAGCAATACCCATATGCAGATATTTTATAAGCACTAGAGATATATACACAAACACACATCAATATGTCTAACCAACATCAAATCATGTTTTTACACCCAAAAATGCTTACGGTCTATGCATATAGTAGCTCAGTTGTGCTGCTAATCAAACCTTTTGAGTAGCAACTGATCGCTAGCAGCTAAAGGGACCTTCATGGTGAAGGCTACACAGCAGTGTTTAAAGCAGAACTTTTATTATTATTAACTCAATTATTTCACAAAACTAAAAAAAAAGAAAAATAGTCCAGCACTTGTAAAAAAAAATGCTGTTCCCTGCATTAGATGGTGCTCTCCTGGGTTTATTGACAGCCAGCACTATTTACTCCACTTCCTCTGAGCCCAGACTGTCATGGACCAACCCCTGAGGGCATGTGACCATGCTTGGTTGTGCTCATAGTATTGCAGTGAACAGTGCTTACAGGTCTTAGATATCTGAAGTAAGGACCACCCAAAGCCTACCTACCACGTGACATCACTGGACCAACCAGAAGACCCTTGGAGAAAGGTATGAATACTTTTTTTTTTGTTTTTAATGCAGGAAGGAGAAATGGTGGGAGATCATTGAACATGAAGTTCTACATTAATAAGCTCAATTCCAACATTCTTCTATCATCATGTATAATTAATTGCTTTGTTATGCTGCTGTGTAACTTACACCACTTGGCACCATTGAAGCACAGCTGAGCTACTAAAATCACCAAGGTAGGTTAAGACCTATTCAGTAAAAAAAAAAAAAAATTCATAATCCAGTTATGAGGTGCTAAATCTATTTTTCTGTTTTAGATCAGGTAGGGAAGGGTTAGATTCTCTGCTGGGTTTTATTGCTTCTGAGTTTCCAACAAGAGAGGTTCTTCTCACTTCCTGTTCCAGTGGCCATCAAGCCATTACTGTAAGCTGAACTTCCTTTTTACTTGTTTTCAAGTTCATTCTCCGTGTATACTCATACCACCTAAAAACTGGGTTCCGCCGCCGCCACCAGGGTCTAGTAAATTATCCAATGGGGCGTACGGAGAGAAAGGAAACAGGAAGTTCAGCTAACAGCAATGGCATTGTGGATACCAGGGCCAGAAATGCAATGGCGTCCCTAGGGGGGGCCAGAGGGAGGCCCTGACCCCCCCAACATTATGCTGTGCCCCACCAACACTAGGGCCCAGTGGCAAGACAACCTTTGCAACCCTGATAGTTCTCCCACTGCTTTGGACCCTTATATTTTCTTGGTATGCTGGTGACATATATCTCTTGTTTTCTGCCACCCTGGGGGGGCCCCAATACAGTAGGAAGGGAGCTCACTGCAGAGCATGTGAAAGGTCCGTTGTGGGGTCGTAGTAAAGGGCCCCAGGATATATATATATATATATATATATATATATATATATATATATATATATATATATCCTGGGGCCCTTTATATATATATATATATATATAAAATTGCATTTTATAGTTGCCGCCCTACTTTTGTCCCTGTCCCCCCATGTGCCCCCCCTAAATATGAAAGCTGGAGACGCCACTGCAGAAATGAAAGCAAATCTCTCTAGTGGGGACACGGACAACAATAAATACTTGACAGAGTAAAATTTGGCTGAAGTTCCACTCTCAGTGTAGTAACCAATTGCAACCACTGTCAATGGCATCTTTGCTCTTGCACTGTATTGCTTAGTAAACCAGAAATCCCCAGAGTTAATTGGTGATTTATTGGCTAGTCTTCAGGCTTGCTATAATTTAGAGGCCTTAGTGTCTAGCATTCATACAGATAAATACACTACAGATCAGGCTAGATACAACATTTTCAGATAAGCTGACCCCCAAGATCCGTTAGGGTGCCACCTCCATTGACTCTATGGGCAATTCTAGCCATGTGTATTTTTTTTTTTTAATATGATATTAATGGTTGACAAGATCAGTTTTCTTTTTATTAATCAGTCAATCATAAAATTGTGAAAAAAAAAAAAAATCCTGTTGAAAAGTTTGTTCAATCTAGATTCAGCTTTTGATGGACACATCTGGATAGATGTTAAGGATTAGGATCTACCTAAGAAAGTGGGTCACTCTGACACTATTTTTTCACGGTGGCCTGTTTGTATTGTATTGCTTTAAGATTATGTCTGGGCAAAGTTTAAAAAAAAAATTAAAAAATAATAAAAAATAAAAATAAATGGTAACTCTTTGCAATGCAAGCACAGTCCCTCATGCTTTGTCTCAATGCAAGAAATTCAGTGAGCTCCTAACTCTCTGTTTTGGCTGACAACACAGTTCCTCTACAGCACTGAAATCCTACATAGTTGTGTTAGCCCTGCATGAGTTCCCTCTGCTAGACCAGGGGTCTCCAAACTTTGTAAATAAGGGGCCAGTTTACTGTTCTTCAGACATAAGGGGGACCGGACTGGGGCCATTGGGAGTAGAAAATGTCCAAACGTCAGTGAATGGTGTCAGTGGGAGGAATAGCGCCCCATCATTGGTGTCATTGGTCCCCATTGTTGGTGTCATTGGAACGAATTGTGCCCCATCGTTGGTGTCATTGTGAGGAATTGTGCCCCATCGTTGGTGTCATTGTGAGGAATTGTGCCCCTTCATTGGTGTCAGTGGGGGGGGGGGGGGGGATTTTTTCCCATTGTTGGTATCAGTGGATGAAAATAGTGCCCCAAGGGCCGGATATAAGCAAGCAAAGAACCGCATCTGGCCCCCAAGCCACCGTTTGGAGACCACTGTGCAAAACTAAAAAACACCTCCCCGCTCTTTATATCCATGGAGGGTGTTCTGTAGCCTACTAGAAGAGAACCGGACAGGGCTGACAACACTGCATTTGATTTTAGTGCAGCTGAAGCATAGTTATCAGTTCATTACAGGTGTTAGGCACTCACTGAATTACTGGTAGATCAACAGGAATTTTGTTACTACTTTCAGCATTTTGTAAGATACCAAACATGGGGGAATGTGATGTGAGTGTATTGCTGAAATATGCCAAATATATATTTTTTGTTCAGTCATACTCTTTAGGTTGAGTTCTGCAGACTGGTAGTAGATGATCCTGCAAGCTCATTCCAAACTGGCTGTCCCACCATCCAGGCCAAGAGTGTTGGACAGACTTAGTAAAACCGAGACTAGTTTGCAAACATGTATTATGATATTTCTTCTTTGTTTTTATCTGGGTAGATGGTAGAAATTTCAAACGTGAGTGCCAGTTTGTGTACAAAAATGCTTGATCATTACAACAATAATAAGCAGCCCAAAAAAGGTCAATGGACCTGTTTCCACCACTGTCTAAGGGTAGAATGATCTCAGATAGTGCTACCTTATATAACATTTAAAAAAAAAAAATCAGATTATTTCTTTCTTTCTCCCTGAACATTATAGAAGAACAAAATAAAAACCTGAGATACCTGAACCAACAAACATGTTTAATAATAGGATCCTAAGCTTTTAATCAAGGGCCCACAAGTCCTAGAAGCCATCATAGTTTATAACAACCTGTGCTACTAAAAACAACTTGTGGCTGACTTTTTATTCAAAAGTATGCTGCCCATTGCTTGGCCAGGAGCTGGTGACCCAGCAAAGGCTACTGGTAAACTGGCTATCTGGCTGCTTCTATTTTTCATAGATAACATACGCAGTATAGCATAGATGTTACACTTTCAGATTGAAATATTGGTTTGTAGGGGATCTCCTCAAACTTTTGCTAAGTAGTACATTGTTGAGCCTTTATGATGTCTGTCCATTTAAGAAAGCTTAAATATCTGTTAAAAAAGAAACACTTTTCTGGCCCATTCACACCAGTTTGGTCTGCTACGGTGTGTTGTGTATCATGTTATTGTGCTAAGCATTAGGGCAGCCCATTCATTCGGATAAAATCGACAAAAGAGCACCAGACAGTAGTCTTGAGTCCATAAGGATTTATTACAGATACCAATGTGACAGCAAGAAGATAAAGGGTATCCATCGTATTTTGGGGCTCAACCTTCATCAGAGGGTATAGGACTCTGTCTATAGATAACGACTATAAGGCTAGGGCCTATGGCACAATTATCTGAAGCACACATAGACCACAAATATTAATGTTTTTTCCCTGATTCAGAACACTTCCCAGGAGTCTTTAAAGAAAGTCCTAAAGAAAACATTGCCATTTGCTTTTTAAGCCTTGATGAAGGGGAGACTGTCCACCCTTGAAAGACATTGGATACCCTTTATCTTCTAGTTATCCTATTGTTATCTGCAATGAATGACTATGGACACTTACGATGACTGTCAGGTGCTCTTTTAGGCAATGTCATTAGAATTTTCCATTTTGTCCCTTGGGAGGGTTCTGCATTGAGGTAGAGCTGCCAAGGTCTAGTCATCAAGCCCAACCAACACCTTCCTTTGGACAGACAAAAAATCCAAGTCCAGCACCTTCCATCTACTTTATCTGGGACATTCATTTGGATAGACTGCCCAACACACCGTAACAGATCAAACATTGCGCATGCAGAATTTTCAGCAGTGACCCGCAATGCACATTAGTCAGCAAGGAGCGTTGGGGTGTCAGTCAGAGTGAACAAACACACTAGCATGTGGGTGATATGAGGACCTTGCTGAAAAGCAAAACAAGGTAACATAATGTATTTAATAAGTTCTGTACAACTATTGTGTAAATTAATAAAGTTACGTGAAGGTAGATAAGCTTAGAGAAAAAATGGTTGGGATACATTTATGATCAAATCTTAATAAATTTAAATTTAAATTTCACATTTATGAAAACTACACCTAGGACTTTGTTCATAAACCATTTTTTCGAACTTCTAATGTTGACTCCCAAACCATGATGCCTCTGTGACACCACAGCCGTAAGGAAAATGCTATGGAGGGTTTTTGGGGGGATTTCGTTTGCTTGCAGAGTTTATCCAGTTGTGTTAAAGTATATACAGAAAATAACGATGTTGTGTCTATGAGGGTCATTTTAAAAAAGCTTGGCAATGGTTCCCGACCATCACATTTGAATGGTTTCCTACATGTACAATGTATTGCTTGCTGGAAAAAAAATTATTGCAAAATAATAAAATATAAATTATGTCTTACTTGTTTCCAGGTCCAAGCAAAATTATTTTCTATTTCTCTCTTTTTTATTGTATTTTGGACTCTGATGCAAAGGGACACTACTATCTAAAAAAAAAAAAAAAAAAAAAAAATGAACTACGATATTTACATTGTACACAGGTCACTTTTCCATCTCTGCATGGCTGGCATTTACTGCATCACAAAGATTTGATCCTCCTACCCACACTTTCACAAAAAGAGGATCTTCAATCCCCTTAATGCTGGCCCCGCCTCCCCTCACCAGCACTGCCATCTTTGATGGTCCAGCGTGTCCGCAGATGTGCCTAAGGCCTTGTTTACACTTGCTTCAAAATGTGGCATTGGATGCGCTTTTTTAAAGCACTCTGAATGCCAATTAAAGCTGCTCTCAGTAAATAAAATGGATACCTTACAGTCCTGTTCACACTGTTGTCTTTGCTTCGCTTCAAACATTATAGCCTATGTTGCTTTCTTGCTGCTTCGCAGCATTTCCAAAGTTTCAGAGTTAGCTTCACTTTGTTTTGAAGGTATTGCAAGTATGAGATATCCCAGAACGCACTGGGAAACCAACAAGAAAACCATAAAGACATAATCAGCAGTCACTTTCGGAAGGTGAGTGAGGAATGGAGAGAGAGGAGGATCAGCAAACCAGAGGAGCAGCAGAGCTGAGGGTTACTACAGAGCTGGAGATCAGCAGAGCTGAGGGTTACTACTGAGCTGGAGATCAGCAGAGCTGAGTGTTACTACTGAGCTGGAGATCAGCGGAGCTGAGGGTTACTACTGAGCTGGAGATCAGCGGAGCTGAGGGTTTACTACTGAGCTGGAGATCAGCGGAGCTGAGGGTTACTACTGAGCTGGAGATCAGCGGAGCTGAGGGTTTACTACTGAGCTGGAGATCAGCGGAGCTGAGGGTTACTACTGAGCTGGAGATCAGCGGAGCTGAGGGTTTACTACTGAGCTGGAGATCAGCAGAGCTGAGGGTTACTACTGAGCTGGAGATCAGCGGAGCTGAGGGTTACTACTGAGCTGGAGATCAGCGGAGCTGAGGGTTACTACTGAGCTGGAGATCAGCGGAGCTGAGGGTTACTACTGAGCTGGAGATCAGCGGAGCTGAGGGTTAATACTGAGCTGGAGATCAGTGGAGCTGAGGGTTTACTACTGAGCTGGAGATCAGCAGAGCTGAGGGTTTACTACTGAGCTGGAGATCAGCGGAGCTGAGGGTTACTACTGAGCTGGAGATCAGCGGAGCTGAGGGTTTACTACTGAGCTGGAGATCAGCGGAGCTGAGGGTTTACTACTGAGCTGGAGATCAGCGGAGCTGAGGGTTACTACTGAGCTGGAGATCAGCGGAGCTGAGGGTTTACTACTGAGCTGGAGATCAGCGGAGCTGAGGGTTACTACTGAGCTGGAGATCAGCGGAGCTGAGGGTTTACTACTGAGCTGGAGATCAGCAGAGCTGAGGGTTACTACTGAGCTGGAGATCAGCAGAGCTGAGGGTTACTACTGAGCTGGAGATCAGCGGAGCTGAGGGTTACTACTGAGCTGGAGATCAGCGGAGCTGAGGGTTAATACTGAGCTGGAGATCAGTGGAGCTGAGGGTTTACTACTGAGCTGGAGATCAGCAGAGCTGAGGGTTACTACTGAGCTGGAGATCAGCAGAGCTGAGGGTTACTACTGAGCTGGAGATCAGCAGAGCTGGGGTTTACTACTGAGCTGGAGATCAGCAGAGCTGGGGTTTACTACTGAGCTGGAGATCAGCAGAGCTGGGGTTTACTATTGAGCTGGAGATCAGCATAGCTGAGGGTTACTACTGAGCTGGAGATCAGCGGAGCTGAGGGTTTACTACTGAGCTGGAGATCAGCAGAGCTGAGGGTTACTACTGAGCTGGAGATCAGCAGAGCTGAGGGTTACTACTGAGCTGGAGATCAGCAGAGCTGAGGGTTTACTACTGAGCTGGAGATCAGCAGAGCTGGGGTTTACTACTGAGCTGGAGATCAGCAGAGCTGGGGTTTACTACTGAGCTGGAGATCAGCAGAGCTGGGGTTTACTACTAAGCTGGAGATCAGCAGAGCTGGGGTTTACTATTGAGCTGGAGATCAGCATAGCTGAGGGTTACTACTGAGCTGGAGATCAGCGGAGCTGAGGGTTTACTACTGAGCTGGAGATCAGCGGAGCTGAGGGTTTACTACTGAGCTGGAGATCAGCAGAGCTGAGGGTTACTACTGAGCTGGAGATCAGCAGAGCTGAGGGTTACTACTGAGCTGGAGATCAGCAGAGTTGGGGTTTACTACTGAGCTGGAGATCAGCAGAGCTGGGGTTTACTATTGAACGGGGCAACCCAGGTGCAGTTTAGAAGTTATCCAAAACCTCAGTGGCCGGACCCCCTCCCAACAAAAATGCTCTAGGTCCCTACCAAGTCTACCGCGAGCCCAGCTACCAGTGGTACTTTTTGATCTATTTAAACATGTTATCAATTTTCCTGAGTATTTTAACTCTAACACCAAAATTGTTAGGATACTGACTATCACCTTATTATCATCTAATTACAGTACCTTATTGCCGGCATCACTCTATTAGCCACACCCAGTTCTGTGCAGGGAACAGAGTATATAATAATAATGATCAACACAGATCAAGTCTAAACACTTTTCATTCATTTTTGGCTTGTACAAGATCTTAAATACACAGGATGAGAGGGGTGTTATTAATTATATTCCACCAATAAGTGGTACATGTTCAAATGACATGTTTCCTTTATAAACCTCCTTATTCAATTAATCAATTATAATGATACATATATTTAGAATTCTTTACATCTCTGTATCTGAGCAAAACTATTATGTCACTTAGAATATATAAAAAAAAAACTCTATGGTTTCCTGTTAGCCCAGACACATTGTCTGGTACATATGCAAGTTCCTCATATCAAGTTTCAACTTTAACACAGGCTTACTTTTTAATATATTTAAACCTTACTGCTAAGCAAAATAATACATTTAAAGGAGCAATTCAGCCTTAGGTTCCAATAACATCGCACAAAGCAGTGTAGACATTAGGAGGGCTTTTACAAGACCCTTTCAAGCAGAGCTGGGGGTTACTAATGAGAGGGGAAAAGCAAAGCTGAGGTTACTACTGAGTTGGGGATCAGCAGAGTTAGGGGTTACTACTGAGCGGGGGATCAGCAGAGCTGGGGGTTACTAATGAGAGGGGATAAGCAAAGCTGAGGGTACTACTGAGTTGGGGATCAGCAGAGTTAGGGGTTACTACTGAGTGGGGCATCAGCAGAGCTGGGGGTACTACTGAGCAGGGGATCTGCTGAACGAGGGTATTAATAAGCTGGGGATCTGCTGAACAAGGGTAATAATAAGCTGGGGATCTGCTGAATGGGGGTAGTAATGAACTGGGGATATGCTAAACAGGGGTACTAATGAGCTGGGGATCTGCTGAACAGGGGTACTAATGAGCTGGGGACCTGCTGAACAGGGGTA
Source organism: Aquarana catesbeiana (assembly GCF_042186555.1). Lineage (NCBI taxonomy): Eukaryota > Metazoa > Chordata > Amphibia > Anura > Ranidae > Aquarana > Aquarana catesbeiana. The sequence goes on from NC_133325.1 coordinate 52,327,361, forward strand.
CTAATGAGCTGGGGAATCTACTGAACAGGGGTACTAATGAGCTGGGGAATCTACTGAACAGGGGTACTAATGAGCTGGGGAATCTACTGAACAGGGATTCTACTCAGCTGGGGAATCTACTGAACAGGGATTCTACTCAGCTGGGGAATCTACTGAACAGGGGTACTCATGAGCTGGGGAATCTACTGAACAGGGATTCTACTCAGCTGGGGGGCTCTACTTGGCCCCTTTAAAACAAATAGAAAATCAACACACACAGGGCATTTGCCAAGCTTTATTAAACCTTCACAGAAACATCAAAAACACATCAAAAAAGCACGTTGAAGCGGTAGGTAGGAAGCATGTATGTTAAAGTTGAAGCAAGTGTAAATGAGCCCTAAGGGTTCTGCCCAGCCTTCGGGACCCTACAGAGCCCTGCAGCACATCTCCACAACCGCTGAGTTTCTCTGTGCATGCGCATACAGAGTCGGGACCTCCTTAGTTGTGCCATCTTCGTGCACATGCAAGGGAAATCCCCAAGCATGCACAGATGTGATGGAGGTCTCTGCTGGGTTCCAAAGGCCATGCAGATCCCTTCAGAATGTTTGTGCATGCTTGCAATTGAGCACAACTTCATTCTTGCCTTGCAGCACAAAAAAGTCGAAAGTGCTATAAAAAAAGATTCAATTTGAGGGAGGAGGCTAGAGCCTGGTGCAAAGAATTTGTCTTTTGGGGTAAAATAAGTAAAGGCATATTTATCTATTTATTTTGTTTTGGCTAGAGGAGGAAATGACTAGGATAGGTCTAGAATTGCAATGCAAGCCGTTGTGGCCCATAGTGCAGGTTTTTTAGGGGTTAAAACAGGCAGTGGAGAGGCAACATAACGCCTCCTCACTGCTGGTCATGTGCCTTTAAAAAGGCGATCCATCATGGATTGCTCTTCAGAAAGCAATGCAAATGTAAACAAACCCTTAGGCCCTGGGGCGGACTCCATTTGGATCAGTTGATGGGAGCAGAGCAGACAAAAGACAGGTCCATGTCTGCTTAGTTTCTGCAGAGCGAACACAAACAGAGCTCTCTCTGATCTATGGGCAGCCAGGAATAAATGGGGTCCTCTGTCTATTTACACCCAACTACCCTCTGAACCGATCCACCTAGACAGAAGTGGATAGATCACCTTCCATTTCTTTGTATTGGAGGTAGGCGGGTGTAAATGGACACAAGCCTGTTCACACTGGCCGGCCCATAGGGATGCATGGACTATGTGATCAGGTCCAACTGAAAAACTGACCTGAGCTGGATCACCATGTGAAAGGGGCCGATGATTTATCCTCACTTTGGAAACATGTCCTCCTGCTTCCTGTTGTATCTCTGTGAGGGGTTATCTCCCTAGAGTTACACAGACAGTATCCTGGCTGAGGTTTAAAGCGTATGTCAAGCCAAAGACTTTTTCTCTAGTTTTGGGCAAAGTAGGAAATTATGAGAATTTCTGCTGCATTGTTACTGCTATCTGGACAACCATTCGATTTTTCCTCGCTTCCTGTCCTGCTGAATATGGTTTACAAAAAGAGGAAGTGAGGGAAAATCTAAAAACAGAGACATAGACAGCAATACAATTCTGACAGGTGTTCTAGCCTTCCTCAGTCTACACACCATTAAAACATTTTTTTTTTTTTTATTTCTCTCTGCATTGCAGGTGGAGAGTACCCGTCACTTCCTGTATGGTAAAACATTGTTAGCTGGACAGGAAGTGAAGGTAAATCTCACTAATTGATACAAGTTAAAAAAAAGGCAAGGGAGTCTAATCTTTCTCCACCAAATAAAAAAAAAGTTTTGACTGGACATTCACTTTAAGGCCACATTTACACGGGTGCCGAGGCCTGTAGACTGTAAATGGACCATTTATTTTTGCATCTTGAGCCTTAGGGTGCTGCATATGGGCAGCCTATGTAAGTGTATGGGGATGGGTACGGATGCTTGGATATGGTTACTTGTTCTAGTTGTGGATGTCGGTGCAGCCCCAAATGCACTGTCTGCAGCCTCAATGCCAATGTAAATGAGGCCTATCTATTCCACTTAATCCAACCCAAAAAAGCAAAGTTTTGCCTTTAGATATACAGTGCTATTTATGAGTATTCAGAGTATTTCCTTACCAAGGAGCCCACAGGTGCTCTGGGCAAGGCAGCAAATAATCCACATTCTTACCTCCCGCAATGAAGTCTGCACATGCCAAGAGGGAATAACTGGGAAGGCCACATAATATTGTTATGTGGCATCATCAATAGGGTTGCCACCTCATCCCTTTAAACCAAACACATATGAATTACACAGGTTCAGTAGCTGATGAAGGTGGTAATTAAACTCACTTGGTGCCCTATCTGCATTAAATGAGCCTCAGAACCCGTGTAATTCATATGTGTTCGGGTTTAAAGGGATGAGGTGGCAACCCTAATCATCAATAACCCCAGACACAACCGGGAGCGGACACACCCTTCCTCCTCCTGCTCCAGGCCAATCACAGAAATGTTAAGATGGATCACCCTGCAGCTGCCCGGCCCGAGGACACCATTGTTTAGGCTGGAAAGAAATCAGGGACACATTCTTTTTACTGAGGGCAAAATCAGGGACATTTTTTTCCAAGGGTCAGCCCCATTTACTCTGTACAGGCCACAGTGCCCGTGTGAATGAGGCCTTAGCCACTGCACTCGCTCCAGCATCAGCTGCACATCATTGCTCTGGACTGTCTTCCTAACGATGACAACACTGGACAACACCTGCACAATCTGTGTCATTAAGGCCATCTGTAGTCTCCACCAGGGCCATACACTATGTTGCCAAAAGCATTGGGACACCTGCCTTTACACGCACATGAACTTTAATGGCACCACAGTCTTAGTCCGTAGGACTAAACAGTTTCAACTCTTCTGGGAAGGCTGTCCACAAGGTTTAGTAGTGTGTCTATGGGAATGTTTGATCATTCTTCCTAGAAGTGCATTTGTGAGGTCAGGCACTGATGTTGGACAGGAAATCCTGGCTCGCAGTCTTCAGTGAAGGGAAGCCTTAAGACATCAGCATACCAAGACATTTTAGACAAGTTCATGCTCCCAACTTTGTGGGAACAGTTTGGGGATGGCCCCTTCCTGTTCTAACATGACTGCGCACCAGTGCACAAAGCAAGGTCCATAAAGACATGGATGAGCGAGTTTGGGGTGAAGGAACTGGACTGTCCTGCATAGAGTCCTGACCTCAATCTGATAGAACACCTTTGACATTAATTATCGTCCAACATCAATGCCTGACCTCACAAATGCACTTCTGGAAGAATGGTCAAACATTCCCATAGACACACTCCTAAACCTTGTGGACAGCCTTCCCAGAAGAGTTGAAGCTGTTATAACTGCAAAGGGTGGACCAACTCAATAATGAATCCTACATACTAAGACCGGGATGCCATTAAAGTTCATGTGTGTGTAAAGGCAGGTGTCCCAATACTTTTGGCAATATAGTGTATGTAACAGGGTGACAACACAGGAACAGGGCTAGTAGGTAGTTGTCACCTCATACCAGGAAGTGTCTGAACAAGGACCTTTACAGAAAGATCACAAATGCTACAGATTTAAAATGATTGATAATACCTTAAGAAATGACATACTGGTCCTGATTGGGTTTAGATCTACTATAAGGGTAAAGAAACTTTTAGGGCCCAGTCACACCAGATTTGTTCAGATGCAATTTCTCAGCGTGATCACGCAAACCGTCGTGGCTGTACATCGGCTCCTTTAAGCGGCATAGCAGATGCACATGTGCCCGCTGCATTTCCGGGGTGCCAATGCTCGTGGCCGGCAGTCGCGCACGATCGCGGGTAGGAGAGGCAGAACAGGGACGTGTGTGTGTGAACACACACGTCCCTGTTCTGTAATCTGAGGAGAGGCAGATCGTGAGTTCCTAATAGCTAGGAACCACGATCTGTCATCTCCTATAGTCAGTTCCCTCCCCCCACAGTTAGAACACACAGTCAGTGAACACAGTTAACCCCTTGATCACCCCCTAGTGTTAACCCTTTCCCTGCCAGTGACATTTACACAGTAATCAGTGCATTTTTATAGCACTGATCGCTGTATAATTGTCAATGGTTTCAAAAATGTGTCAAAAGTGTCCGATGTGTCCGCCATAATGTCGCAGTCCCGGTAAAAATCGCAGATCTCCGTCATTACTAGTAAAAAAAAAAAATAATAATAAAAATGCCATAAATCTATCCCCTATTTTGTAGACGCTATAACTTTTGTGCAAACCAATCAATATACGCTTATTGCAATTTTTATTACCAAAATATATGTAGAAGAATACATATCGGCCTAAACTGAGGAAAAAATTAGCTTTTTAAAAAAAAAATTGGGGATATTTATTATCAAAATACAAAATATTGTGTTTTTTTTCCAAAATTGTCATTCGTTTTTTGTTTATAGCGCAAAAAATAAAAAACGCAGAGATGATCACATAACACCAAAAGAAAGCTCTTATTTGTGGGAAAAAAAGGACGTCAATTTTGTTTGGGTACAACGTCGCACGACCGCGCAATTGCCAGTTAAATGGGCACAGTGCCGAATCGCAAAAAATGGCCTCTTCCAGGGCTGAAGTGGTTAAAAAACATATGACAATGCATGTAACACAAGGGGAATGAAGGGATTGTGGTTTAAACGAGCTTTCAAACAAGGTTTTCCTAGCCTTCCCTACCTAAGAAGTTATAACCTCCCCCAAAGCTCTATGCTTACCTAGACCCCCGGAATTGTTCACATTCCTCTGATGGCTTGTAACAGGAGCTTTGTGGTTGGCTAGAATTGGGGCCGAAGCTTTCCACCATATTGTGCCTCACTCTATGCCAGAGGCGTCCACGCGACATTCCAAGCTACTGACCTTTACATCTTTGGGCCCCTTTCACATGTGCGGACCGTATGTCCGTATTTCATCCATCCGTTTTCGGATGAAACACGGATATACATGCATCCCTATGGGATAGCGGGTGTCAGCAGATGAACAGCCGCTGACACCCGATATCATCCGGCCCCGCTATTGTCTGATTCTGCAGACGGAAGAAAATCCTATTTTACTATCCGTCTGCAGAGCGGTCCGTGTTCATTCCAATCCTCCATAGGGGAGAGCGGAGATCTGCCCTGTCATCTGCCGGCTCAGCGGGGATCAACGGAGCGATCCACGCTGAGCAAGCGGATGTTCACGGGTCGGATCATCACGGATCCGCACGTGTGAAAGGGGCCTTAGGAAGGAATGTCCACACAAATGAGTAGGATATGTACTGCACTTTACTGAGGGAATTCAGGTGATGGCATAACAGTCACATCACATCGACATTCCGGAGTCACTTGATATTACAAGGTCAATTACATTTAGTGGATGGTCCACAGCAGTCACACGTGAAAGCATATGCAGCACTTCAGTAGCCATCTCCCTCTAACAGTCTCTCCTTCCACCTAGGATCATTAGTACTCACTGGAATGAGATCTCTGCAGTCTCCTCCTCCATAGGTACACCTCCCCCGGGACCCTCCAGGGCAATAGCCTCACTGAGGGAACTCTTGGCCTGGCTCAAAAGGCCTTTTGCAATCTGCCCTAAACCATCTCCATGAGGGTCAGAAAGTCTGAACCTGGTTTTCCTTGGTCCAGGTTTATGCTACCCTGGCCTCCTGCCCTGTACAGGGCCTCCACATGCTGGTTACATCTGTGCTGGTGTGGGGTGCTTGGTTCCCATGCCCCAAGTGCACTAGGGCTCTTTACATCTTGGCTTATAACTAGGCCCTGACTCACCCATGACATCACTGCAGGAGGGCTCTGACTAAAAGGGGCCTAGCCCCTGGTGACACTGTGGGGTTGATTTACTAAAACTGGACAGGTGCAGCTGTGCATAGTAGCCAATCAGCCTTTAATTTCAGCTTGTTCAATTAAGCTTTGCCAAAAAAAAGAAAAAAAAATGGAAGCCGATTGGTTTCTATGCAGAGCTGCACCAGATTTTGCACTCCCCAACTTTAGTAAATCAACCCCTTTCTGCTGTAACCAGACACCATTCTGGCAGAGAGTCACCTAGTGGCAGACTAGCTAGCTGCACCTGCATACAGGCTTCTTCACCCAATGTCTGTGCATGCGCAGTATGGCCCCATAGGTTTCTATTATCCGGATAGGAGCAGATGCGTTTGTAAGGCTACATCTGCTTGGGGGATAAGGGGAGAAAGCTGTTTGTTTTATTACCCTTTAAGGACGCATGATCTTTTTCTGTTATGTCCCACTTAAGGTATTTAATACTCAAATAAAATGTAGATACAGAATCAAATGAGGAATTAGAACAAAAAATCCATTTTAATATAAGCTGCAAGCATGAAACATTTGTGCACAGAGACAATAGGACCAATACAGATACCTAGCTAACACATCAAGATAAATGTAGTGCTCACTCCTGAAGGGGCTGCTGAGAATATGCATAGGTCTCCATAGCTAGTACAGAGGCTTCCTGCCACAGACATAGTTCCATGCACACCGACAATACAGGCTCAGTCCAGGACGGGGTGTCAAACTCAATTTCATTGCAGGCCACATCAGCAATATGGTTGTCCTTAAAGGGCCAGTTGTGTCTGTAAGACTATATAAGGTGCAGAAACTCAAACATCCCCCCCCCCGCCAAACTGCTTTGAAGAGTGGGTGTGGGCAAATTGCACTAACAGTGGGAGGCAGGCAATAAATACCAGGCGTGCAGTATGTGCGGAGTTCAGGGATGCGCTATGCACAGAGTGCAGGGTTAAGGGGTGTGCTATGTACAGCGCGTAGAGTTCAGGGGTGCGCTATGTATAGGGTTACCACCTGCTCGGGATTCACCCGGACAGTTCAGGTTTTGAATCATGTGTCCTTGTTTCAGTCCACCTGAAACCCAAATACATTATTCAGACAGGAATGTGGCTCAGAACAGGGCTTGATGGAAACTTTGGAGTGCCCAAAGGTTTCCCAGATCTGTTACAATCCTATAGTGTATATTAAAAAAAAAAAAAAATGAATGTGCGCCGCTAAAGTGTTCGGGTTTGGCTCGAAAAAAAAGTGGCAACCCTAGCTATGTACAGAGTGCAGGGTTAAGGGGTGAGCTATGTACAGAGTGCAGCATTCAGAGTTGCTCTATGTACAGAGTGCAGGGTTAAGGGGTGTGCTATGTACAGAGTGCAGAGTTCAGGGGTGCTTATGTGCAGAATTCAGGGGTGCGCTGTGTACATAGTGCAGTGTTGATGAGTCAACTACATACAGAGTACAGGGTTTAGGGATGTGCTATGTACAGTATGCTGGGTTCAGCTCTCTTTCACAGGCTGTCCACATCTCACCTCCACCCCTCCCCCTGGGGGCAAAGGCCACTTAAAGTGGTCTGGCAGGCCTTGTGTTTGGCACATGTGGTCTAGGGGATTTCTTTTCGTGAATTTATTGCAGAAACCTTGAACAGGAGGGGATTTAGGGGTTTAGGATACTCCAAAACAATAATCACAAATCAACAAGAGGACAAGCTTCAGCACAAATCCTTATAGCTGCAGACACAGATGCATGTCCCACAGTGGGTCTTTCCCACATGGTCCCAGGAGCTGACTGCCACCAGCTTCCACATGACACCCTTCGGTAAGGGAGACAAAAGATCCTACTCCAGACCAGAAATCCAGGACAGTGCCCACCAGCAAAAATCCCTTTGGCAATCTTTGTTAGGCCCTCAGCCTAGCACCTGCTGAGGCCCAACTGCAATTCCTGTACCACAATAGCTGCCTCCCGGGGACAGCAGCCCCAGGGGAAGTGCCTCCTTACAGAAGAAGAAGAACCCTCTGGAAAGGCCTCCTAAACATTTATCACCTCCCCAGCCACCTGCTGGACACCTCCTCCAAGGATTGGCTGAGGTATGATAAATATTTTTGATCGACCCTCCTGTTCTGTCTTCTGGAAGTTTCTTCTAGAAACAGGCAAGGGCAACCAGTCATCCAGTTTAGGAAACCTTGACCTGACTAAAAGGACAGATCCCTTGCTCCACTGACTACAGTGAAGCCAAAAACTCAAATTTAGCCTAACAGAGGCAGGGTACTACATCTGTTTTAAAAAAAAGTGGCAGTTATTTTCAGTTGAGTCTGAGAATGAGATTTGAAAATGATAGTCACAGGGCTGAAAATAGAGTGCCTTACGCTGGTACTAAAGAGTTGTGAATTGAGCCTATTGCTTACAACCTTTTTTTTCCTTGAATGTACTGTTTCAATGAATGCAGTAGCATGCTAGAAAACCTCCATGGGTGGGTGCAATGTTTTTTCCCACACCTGTGGCAGATGCACATGAAGGTTTCAGAGCAGAGACTTCTAGGTAGAAGTGATCCTGCCTAGAAACATCGAGCTGCAACCACAAACCAAGAACTTGGCTTGTGGTTGTGGCATAGCCCTTGGTTAAATTTGCAGGGCACATGAAGCAAAGCTTTGCAGCCGTGGCAGGTGTAGAGTCCCCTCCAGCTGCAATCAGGTAGGCCCTTGCCCTACATAGCTGTTGGTAAATCTAGAGAATATTGTATAATCAGATTGTTCCGAGGGAGCCGAAGAGAAGAGGGTACACAATAATGTTTGAAGCCACCTAAGGTGGACAATTTCTTTATCCTCTCACATGAATACAGGAAGGCTCCAGGGACAAAGAAGATATTAGAAATAAGAAAACAAAAATCTAGTTAGTGATGCAAAGAGCACAATCTGCTTCGGGAAAACAGCGAGGGGGAATCCTGGAAACGTCTGCCAGCGCTGAGACTTCCCTGCAATTTACCGTATAGGGTTGGCATAGCAACCAGTGTGCGCTGAGAGCGGCGATCAGTGGGGAATTCTGTCTATTGTGCGCCATTGTTCCGTATGAGCTGGCTGCCAATATCTGTTCTCAGTTGAGTGTGGTGATTAGGAAATGACATGCCCCCCCCCCCCAGGCTTATCTGCATGACAACTGAATGCAGAAGTATGGAAAGGTATGTGTATTATTAATATTAATATTATTATTATACAGGATTTATGTAGCGCCAACAGTTTATGCAGCGCTTTACAATAAAAAAAGGGGGGACAGTACAATTACAATACAGTTCAAAACAGAAGGAATTGGAGGGCCCTGCTCATGGAGCTTACAATCTAAACGATGTATGTGTGAGTATTTTTGTGTGTCTGTAAATGTGTAGAAATGGTTATGTGTGCGGATGTGCATGCATACGATTAGCTCTTCTGTGCGTGCATGACTGTGTGGGGGTAGGGGTGATAGACGTGCACGTCCATGTATAAGGATACACACCCTGCATTTGCATTTGCCACCAGCAAGAATCTGCGAATTTGTGCATCTGAAATGACAAGTGCGTGAAAATAGCTACGGCCGCTCAGCCCAAAACAATGAAAGGCTGATGGCGGCCACAGCCATTTGCAGGCGCTTGTCATTTCAGATGCTGTTGATGAGTTAAATACTGTACATACAGAGTACAGGGTTTAGGGGTGTGTTATGTACAGTCCAAAGGGTTAAGCTTTCTTTCATAGGCAGTGCACACCTCACCTCCACCCCTCCACCTGGGGGCAAAGGCCACATAAAAATGGTCTGGTGGATCAGACTCAGCCCGCGGGCCTTCTGTTTGACACGTGGTCTAGGGGATTTCTTTTTTGTGAATGTATTGCAGCAAACTTGATCAGAAGGGGATTTGACACACATGAATGTCCCACAGTAGGTCTTTCTTACATGTTCCTAGGAGCTGACTGTCACCCAGCTTCCACATGAAACTCTTCAGTAATGGAGACAAAAGATCTTTCTCCAGACCAGAAATCCAGGGCAGTGCCCTCCAGCAAAAATCCCTTTGGCATACTTCTCCAGGCCCTCGGCCTAGCACCTACTGAGGATCAACTGCAATTTCTGTACCACAATAGCTGCCTACCAGGGGCAGCAGCCCCAGGAGAAGTGTCTCCTTGCTGAAGAAGAAGAAACCTCTGGAAAGGATTCCCAAATATTTATCACCTCCCCAGCCACCTGCTGGACACCCTCCACCAAGGATTGGCTGAGGTATGATAAATAGCCGCAGCTATTTTTGTTAATGTAGCCAGCTATAGCCTGCAGTGATGGGCGTATTTTGTGTGTGTCCAGCCACGATCACCACAGTTCATTTGTGTGTCTGTAAGCATGTGTGCATTAATGCGTTGTGTGTGTGTGTGTGTGTATCCGTGATTGCATTGTTCTTTGTTGCAATATAAAATGGTGATCTGCTATGAAACGAATATATTTAATATAAATAAGCAGGGCTTTTTTTCTCAGAGGATAGGTGCAGGACCTCCCCTTCAGCAACATAAGACCACCCTCCCCCACTAGCAACAATAGACCCACCCAGCAATAAATGACCTCCACGCAAAAACAGTTTCCCACCAGCGACAATAGCTCCCCCAGAAGCGAGCATCAACAGACCCTCCAGCACACCCCAGCACTCCTTGCCATTACATACATTCATTGCTGGAGGTGCCAAAACTGCATTCCCCCACGTTCCTGCTGAAAAAAAGCCCTGTATATAAGAAAAACATACACTAAGCCCCCTTTCACACCGGTGTGACTTAGAAATTGCGCTACTTTACAGCCGCACATCAGTGCGATTTGCACTGTCGATTTCACTGCGGCTTGAGTCTTCATTTAAAGTCGGAAACATTTACACACCACTTTTCCTATAATAAGGCTTACCTGTAGGTACTGAAAATATCTCCTAAACCGTGCAGGTTTACCATATACGCTTGCGTCATGAAGAAAGGGCCATCCGCGCCGTTTCTAAAGGGACCGTGCTGTGACCGTCGGCTCCCGCGCGAATGCGTGGGAGTGACATCACACGACTCCGGCCAGTCACAGAGCTGGAGTCCATGGAAGGAAGAGGGGTAAAGATGGACGCGGCCACCAGCGGGGACATTGCGGGCTTTGTTTGCAGGTAAGTGCAACACAATGGGCTGGTATGCAATGCATACTAGCCCATTATGCTTTTATTTTGCAGGGGAAAAAAGAGGAAGTAAAACCCATCAGGGTTTACTTCCTCTTTAACAGAAGTCAATGCAAGTCGGAGTGAAATCACAAAAAAAGTAGCGCAGGAGCATTTTTGAAAGTCTGAGTTGCGGCTATTCAAACGGTTCCATTGCCAGCAATGAGGTGCGACTTGTCATGCCATTTGGAATTGTCAAATCACATGACAAATCGCACCGGTGTGAATGGGGGCTTAGGGCTTGTTTACACCCAAATGCAGCTAGGTGTGTGTGTTTTTTTTTTTAAACACATACTGAGCGCATGCACAGTAAAATCAATGTTTTGCACTAAGTGTGCATTATTTAACCAGAACACGCATTCGTTTGTGTAAACACAATGGAACATACATAAGTGAATGGGAAAAAAACAGAACATAGTTCATAGTAATTTTCTGCAGATGAGTTCCGGTCCCCTATGCCTGTACACCTTCTTAACCAACTTGATAATCCATGAAACTATTGTACTAGAGCAGGGATCAGTAAACTATGGTTCCCCAGCTGTCGCAGAACCACATGTCCCATGAGGTATTGTAAAGCTCTGATATTCACAGACATGACTAGACATGATGGATACTGCAGTTCCGGAATGGCCGGAGGGCCCCAGATGATGCTTCTTTACCCCTGTCTTTTTTTTTTTTTTTTTTGGAGTATTATAAATAGGTTAAATGAAAGTCTGAAGGGAGTCGTGGCTTGAAGATGGTGTCTTAGTACCAAAGTAATATCGTCTTTGTGAAGAAGGTCAAAATTGGATCTGAAAAGATTGGCAGGGCCCAAGGCTCTGAGATAGTAGAGGAAGAGGAGAATTTAGGTATGAATCCATGTACCGTACTAAGTTCCACTCTATCCGAGTACAAAAAATAATATTATTGTCTTCTGATCTCAGAGCCTGAAGTTCTGACACTCCCCAGCCCGATGTCATCGCCACAAACAAAAATAGTTTCCAAGCGAGATTCCACAAGGATGCTGAATCAGATGGGGCAAAAGGCTGTTTGGATAAGGGCTCCAGAGTGATATAGAGATCCCAAGTGGGAAAGATTTGTTTCATGTGTGGGCTTATCTTCTGGACTGTCTTCTTGATTATTAAAAGGATCTTCGGCTCATCTCTTGTTGTCACAGCAGAGATTGCCACCAGCTGTACCTTTAAATTGCTTAATCCTAATCCTAAATCAAGGTCTGCTTGCAGGAAGTCAAGGCGTTGGGAGGAAGAGGGTACATCAGGATTGAAGTTTTGCCATTTGCGAAACATCTAAACTTATTCCAAACCTTGTCACATGTATTGTTCATTGAAGGCTCCTGTGCTTTAAGCAGAGTTGAAACAACTCTGGAGGAACATCCTAATGATTAAAGCCTCTGTTTTAACATTCTAATATGAAGGTTCAATCTGTGAGGATTCTGATTGGTGTGATGCCTCGAGCCAGAAGAAAGGGTATCAGAGGAATATTTATTGGAGGCTGGACACTAAGAAATATTGCCCTAGGGAATCATGGGTCTCCCTGCAAATATATCAGGACTGTTATCACCGTTTATTGTTGATATTGCAAGTCTCGAGAGAATTTGAGGTAGGAGGCCGGAGGAGGCCTAAATTAAATTGCATGCCCAAGGACTTGACAGGGCATCTATTACTTCTGCACAAGGATGAGGTAGATGTGAAATAAACCTCCGCAGCTTGATATTGCTTGCTGTAGCAAAAGGATGCAGTTCAGGAAGGGTCCACTGGCCCACAATCCAACTGAATAACTTTGGTTGTAGGGACCATTTGTTGGGATCCAGGAATCTTTGGGCTAAGGTGATTGGCGTCTGTGTTTAAGTGGGCTGGAAGATAGACTACTATTAGGTCCTTCAGATTCCCCTCTGCCCAAATGAAGATGGGTTCCACTTCCCTTAGTAAGGAACTGTTGTTGGTTCCGTCTTGGTGATGTATGTATGATATTGCAGCTCTATTGTCTATCCAAATCAGAACTGATTTGTCCTTGATCTGAGAGAGCAAATGCTGTCTATGCGAGATAAGCCGCCTGGTTTTCCAGGATATTTGCGATGATGATTGCCGCATTGAACGCACATCACTCTTGAACCAACATCTGGTTTCAATGTGCCTCCTAGCCTATTGCATTGGTAACTGTGCTCCAGAAGACATGAATTAATGGACGTGGCTTTACAGGCATCTCCCTCTTTGTCCACTAGTGCAGACCCCTGTGCATCAAACTTGTTTGATATATGGACTGGGATAGACGGTTTGCTCCATTGCTTCAGGAATTCTAGCGAAAAAGTGCCTGGGGTATACATGTGTCCATGGGACCATCTGGATACAAAAAGACAAAAATCCCTATTAGGTTGAGTCAGCTTGAGGCTGTTATGTAGGACCATGTCCTCACTCTCCTTACTTTCTGAATGATTGCCCATACTTCCTGAGATGGCAGGGACACGGTCCCTTTTGTGGTGTTGAATAAAGCACCTAAACTGGAGAAAAGGTGACTCGTTTGATGATTTACCATCCAACCGTATCTTGATAGTGTAGGCCACAGCATCCACCTGTGTTCCACTAGCTGGTCTGGATCTTTTGATAAAAGGAGGATATCGTTAGTTAGTGATAAGAACTGAGACCCGGCTCTCATAAAGAAGCTTGGATAGTGATCCGAGCCCTCATGAGGGCTCTGAGGGAAGTGCAGGGCCCAAAGGGGAGACTCTAGAATTGTAGATGTGCCTGGTCAACCAAAAATCTCAGATACTTCTGTAACAGTTGTAGAATGGGTGCGTGCAAGTAAACATCCCTGAATCCCCGGGTACATCTAATTCTGCAGTTCTTCAGAATCTGACTTTCCTCCTGTGACGCAGGATATGGCTTTCTGTAACCTTTCTGCTACAGCTACAATCAAATCAAGTATGTAACCTTTCTGCAAAGAGTGATTTACCATCAAAAAAAGGGTATTTATACTAATTTTGTTTTGACACAGTGACAGCTGCCCATAGTTCTGACCACAATACCCATATGGCTATCACAACTAGTGACAATGATCTTGCGAAGTAACGAATTTTGTATGCATCGCCGTCTCACCAGTGACGTCTGCTAAGAGCCATAATTCATCCAAAGCCTTGACTATATTTTCCGTAGGTACATTTTGATGAATCACTGTTTCCATGTTTTTGGTCCATGCCCACAGGGCTTTGGATACAGATAAGGCAATTGCTGACTTCCAGGCATTTACCTGCCATTTGGTAAGCTCCTTTAAGTCGGGGTCTATTCATCTGTCGAAAGGATCCTCAATTGAAGCTGATTTATCGATTGGTGAGATTAAATTCTTTGTTATACGAACCACTGCCGCGTCTACCTCCGGCGGACCGTCTGGCATTGCTGAATCTTGTTCCGACTGTGGATAAAGTAGTCCTAGGCAATTGAGAGGAAAAAACATTCTTTTTTATTTTTTCCTTTCCTCTTCAACAATGTCTCTGATATCATCCATCAGAGTAAGCCTATGTTTCCACTATTGTGACCTGAAAGTCGCACGATTTTTCCACGGTTTTGATGCGACTTGAAACAATGCCTGTGTATTCTTGAGGTCTATGGGACCAAAGTAGTGCAGGGACTACTCTGATGTGGCTGCGACTTGAAATCGCACAGATAAACGGTACTCATTGGAAATCATGGGGTACGACTTGTCATGCGACTTTGCAGTCCCAAGTCGCATGACAGGTCGCACTAGTGGAAACTGAGCCGAAAGAAGGAAACCTGCTTCTTTAGAAATCGGAAGTACATCCTTTGACTACTCAGATGTAGTGTCCGCTTTCTCCCAGCCAATAGCTGGCTTTACAGGCTGAACATAGGGCTGAACTAGGAAAAAGTTGAAGTCCAAGGGCCGAGCTCTTCTGAGACTGAGGTATCCTCAAATGGCCCCCTATCATCCAGATGTCTAGGATGGATACTTGCTGTGTGGTGAGAGGATTCTCTTGAGGATGAGCTAAGAAGAGTTAACTTCTCTGGAGAAGATTGAGCTAATTGCTGCAATAGAACTGCTGTTGCTGTTCTGCTATGTATCCCCTGCCCATCTTTGAGTAGGACAGCTTACCTATTAACCCTTTGACTCTCTGTCTGCTGCATAGTCTCTAAAACAGCTTTTGCAGACCAATTGGCTGGTAATGGGATGACCCCGCATGCTCGGCATTTAGGAATTTGAGAGTTGGTGAATGTGAAGAACTATGTCTTTTCACGGATGAACCCTCGCCACTTGAATGGTATCCTGATCTGGTTGGGGCCTTCATAGGTTTGTTTATGTTGCCTTGATGTTCACTTGGACTTCTTCTGGCGTACAAGGCTGAAATACATAAACGTACCAGCATAAGTGTTTTTTTTTTACTCACCTGGACGACGGTCCCTACCTTAAATGTTAATTAGGCCTCATGTACACTGTTGTTGGTAAACAAACGTTCAGAGGCAGTTGGCTTCTTTTTTCAGCTGCCCCTGGACTCATCCAATGTTATCTTATCAGTACATGTACACAGGTTCCTTTAGCCTGGTTTCACACATGTGCGTGCGAATTGAAGCTCAGGTTTCACTGGGGAGATAACAATCTCCTGTTCAACGGATTCATTGCGTTTTTGCTCAGGATTAGAGAGCAGGGAGAGGGGGAGGGAGGGGGAGGTGTAGTGAGGAGAAAGAGAAAATCCTTGTTCAGAACGCAATGCATCTGCGAATCAGATGCGTTCCCATAGGAGATAATAGGCTTGTAGTTCGCACCGCAATGCCCAAAAAACGCACACGTTTTTTGTGCAATGCGCAGTGCGAATGCAACGCACATATGTGAACCAGATACATTCATATGAATGTATTTTAAAATGTCCTGCGAATTAGATGCGGTGTAAGCCGCATCTAATTCGCATAGGTGTGAACCCGGGCTTAATGTTGTTTTTAGGCAGTTGAGTTTAGAGGCCTTTTTTGGAAAGCAAAAAAATGAGTTCAGACGCTGAGTTTAGAGGCATTTCAAGCGCCAAACGCTTCTAAACGTAGCTAAACTCGCGTTTAGCCGCATTTCATTTACAGGCGTTTTTCAATTTTGGCTATTTTTTTAGCGACTGGTATTTCAGCTGGAGCAAGGAAACGGTATTCTGAGTAAAGAAAAAGAAAGAAATTATATTTACCGTTGGCAAAAAACAGGGTCCCCTCCAGGGGCTCCCTGCATAGGCAACCTCCTCAGACGACAACAGGCTGCCATGTTGAAAGCCCCCAGTAATAAACAATGGAGAGGGGAGGGGCATCTGTGGAAGATACAACCCTCTAAAAAATTACTTTGACAAACAAGGGCAAAAAAATTTAAAATTTGCCTCTATTCAAGATGGCCACCACGACCTCATGCCAGACCGCGGCACTAGGACCTATGCAGGCCCGCCCGACTCAGCCCGGCCCACCGAGCCAGCTCCTGATGTCCGTGCATGCGCAGAGCATGCAGGAAGGCGCTGAGGGACTCAGAAAGCTGGTGCGAGGTGCGGGCACTGCCCACTATAGTAACCAGGAATGGAGGTACAATATCACAAGGAGGGGAAGGTGGTGGGGGAGGAAGAAAGCAAAAAAGAGAGAGAGGAACGCAAAGTAAGGAAAGCGAGAGAGAATGGATGACAGGAGGGAGAAATGGAAGGATAAGGCTAAGTGAAAAATAGATATAGCTGCTTTCTCTGCTGCAAATTCCAGTATATAAATGCAGATAGGAGCTCTTAGTTAAGAGACAACTGCTTTCCCAAAAGACCCACAGAAGGGACTCCCTCTCTTATCAGCCATTTAGCTGCCCAAGAATAGGGACTGCACCTGGGAGAGGCTTGAACCCAGCTGGAAGCTGCCGACTGTAGAGGTAAGGGACGTTCGACCACCATTCACTGGCCATGAGGTATGAGGGAAAAAAAAAGGAGAATGCTGGGAGTGCACTAATCCATTTCTTTTATAATATTCACTGGTCCTGAGGGAGGAGCCAAGGTGGAGCTTGTCACAGGTATGCTGCCAAGGAGGCACCAGGAAAAATGTTTGCCTACTAAATATAAGGAAGGGAAAAAAACAACAGGAAAAAAAAAATCAGGTCAAAACTCAGATTGAGGTAAAGAGCCTATGACGGAAGCTCTTTACCACGTGATCAGCTGTGTCCAATCATAGCTGACCACGGTGTAAAC
Source organism: Aquarana catesbeiana (assembly GCF_042186555.1). Classification (NCBI taxonomy): domain Eukaryota; kingdom Metazoa; phylum Chordata; class Amphibia; order Anura; family Ranidae; genus Aquarana; species Aquarana catesbeiana. The sequence continues at coordinate 52,344,552 of NC_133325.1, forward strand.
AGGAAAAGCCGTGTATTGGCATTTCCTCTACTCGCACTGACAGGCGTGAGTAGAGGAGAGCTGATCGGCTGCTCAGGGGGGGTCTGCGCTGATAATCAATACATTGATTATCAGTGCAGACCCATCAAAGATGACCACCAGGGATGCCCTCCCATGGCCACCAGGGATGTCCACCCACAGGAATTTTTTTCATAGAGAATAGGTGCAGGAACCCACCCTCCCCAGTCAACTCCCCGCCCCCAGCCCCACCCCCTCCCGCCCCCAATCCCACCCCTACTGCCCCCAATCTCGCCATTCCTTGGGGAAGAGAAGTAAAATTATGCCAAATAATGGGTGTGGTCAAGGCTCAGAACTACGTTTCCACACAATTCAAGGTTTGGGAAAGTGTAACACACAGAGTTGAGGAGTGTGTATCACAGTGTGCAGAAAGAAAATTAGCATCCCCATTCACAGCTCAACCCCCCCCCCCAATCCACAGCTTGCCTTCTCTTCCCCCCCTAACCCTCTCACCTTCCCTCCCCATCTGAAGCTCACCGTCTCCCCCCATCCACAACTCACCTTCCCTCCCCATCTGAAGCTCACCGTCTCCCCTCATCCACAATTCACCTTCCCTCCCCATATGAAGCTCACTATCTCCCACCTGTCTATAGGTCACCCTCTCCTCCATCCACAACTAACCTTCCCTCCCCATCTGAAGCTCACCATCTCCCCCCATCCACAACTTACTTTCCCTCCCCATCTGAAGCTCACAGTCTCCCCCCATCCACAACTCACATTCCCTCCCCATCTGAAGCTCACCATCTCCCCCCATCCACAACTCACCTCCTCATCTGAAGCTCACCATCTCCCCCCATCCACAACTCACCTTCCCTCCCCATCTGAAGCTCACCATCTCCCCCCATCCACAACTCACCTCCCCATCTGAAGCTCACAATCTTCCCCCATCCACAACTCACCTTCCCTCCCCAACTGAAGCTCACCATCTCCCCCCATCCACAACTCACCTTGCCTCCCCATCTGAAGCTCACCATCTCCCCCCATCCACAACTCACCTTCCCTCCCCATCTGAAGCTCACCGTTTCCCACCTGTCTATAGGTCACCCTCTCCTCCATCCACAACTCACCTTCCCTCCCCATCTGAAGCTCACCATCTACCACCTGTCTATAGGTCACCCTCTCCTCCATCCACAACTCACCTTCCCTCCCCATCTGAAGCTCACCATCTCCCCCCATCCACAACTCACCTCCCCATCTGAAGCTCACCATCTCCCCCCATCCACAACTCACCTTCCCTCCCCATCTGAAGCTCACCATCTCCCCCCATCCACAACTCACCTTCCCTCCCCATCTGAAGCTCACCAATCCCCCCCATCCACAACTCACCTTCCCTCCCCATCTGAAGCTCACCGTCTCCCACCTGTCTATAGGTCACCCTCTCCTCCATCCACAACTCACCTTCCCTCCTCATCTGTAGCTCACCATCTCCCACCTGTATATAGGTCACCCTCTCCTCCATCCACAACTCACCTTCCCTCCCCATCTGAAGCTCACCGTCTCCCCCCTTCCACAACTCACCTTACCTCCCCATCTGAAGCTCACCGTCTCCCACCTGTCTATAGGTCACTGTCTCCTTCATTCACAACTCACCTTCCCTCCCCATCTAAAGTTCACCATCTCCCCCCATCCACAACTCACCTTCCCTCCCCATCTGAAGCTCACCATCTCCCCCCATCCACAACTCACCTTCCCTCCCCATCTGATGCTCACCATCTCCCCCCACCCACAACTTACCTTCCCTCCCCATCTGAAGCTCACCATCTCCCACCTGAAGCTCACCGTCTCCCCCCATCCACAACTCACCTTCCCTCCCCATCTGAAGCTCACCGTCTCCCACCTGTCTATAGGTCACCCTCTCCCCCATTCACAACTCACCTTCCCTCCCCATCTGAAGCTCACCGTCTCCCCCCATCTGAAGCTCACCATCTCCCATCTGTCTATAGGTCACCCTCTTCTCCATCCACAACTCACCTTCCCTCCCCATCTGAAGCTCATCGTCTCCCCCCATCCACAACTCACCTTCCCTCCCCATCTGAAGCTCACTGTCTCCCACCTGTCTATAGGTCACCCTCTCTCCCATTCACAACCCACCTTCTCTCCCCATCTGAAGCTCACCATCTCCCCACCCACCCACAACTCACCTTTCCTCCCCATTCACAGCTCACCCTCTGCCCATTGTGTATAGGCAGAGGCGGCTCTATAATTAGGCAAGTTAGGCGGTCGCCTAATGCCTCGCCCTCACAGGGGCCTCGCGGCCGCTTAATTTGCCTGTTGCAGTGTTTAACAGTGGTGGTTTCCCAGTCTGTTATGCCGCAAAGTCACCAGCTCTGTGGCCATCTACCCGTCAATCACAGGCAGCTGACGGGTAGATCGAGTATCGGCCGACATGCAGAGTAGAGCGGGATGCCGCAAAGTCACCAGCTCTGCGGCGATCTACCCGTCAATCACAGGCAGTTGACGGGTAGATCGAGTATCGGTCGACATGCAGAGTAGCGCGGGAAGCCTCCCTTCCTCTCCTCTCGTCCATTCCAGGTGATGTCACAAGCATACAACGAGAGGAGAGGAGGGGAGGGGCCGCTGGAGAGCAGCGCGACATGAGAGAGGACAGAAAGGACTTATTATAATACAGCCGCTTCCCGCGCTACTCTGCATTTAAAGGAAACTGAAAGGAAAGTATACCCTGCTGTGCCCAGTATTCTGACGTACACCATACCCTATTCCCAGTACCCTGATGTGCCCTGTACCCTGTGCCCTGCCATGTCCAGTACCCTGATGTGCCCTGTGCCCTGCCATGTGCAGTACCCTGATGTGCCCCATACCCTGTGCCCAGTACCCTGATGTGCCCTGTACCCTGTACCCTGAAATGTCCAGTACCCTGATGTGCCCTGTACCCTGCAATGTCCAGTGCCCTGATGTGCCCCATACCCTGTGCCCAGTACCCTGATGCGCCCAGTATCCTGATGTGTCCAGTACCCTGATGTGCCCAGTACCCTGATGTGTCCAGTACCCTGATCTGCCCTGTACCCTGAGGTGTCCAGTAGCCTGATGTGCCCAGTACCCTGATGTGTCCAGTACCCTGATGTGCCCAGTACCCTGATGTGTCCAGTACCCTGATGTGCCCTGTACTCTGTGCCCTGCCATGTCCAGTACCCTTATGTGCCCCATACCCTGTGCCCAGTACCCTGATATGCCCAGTACCCTGATGTGTCCAGTACCCTGATGTGCCCTTTACCCTGATGTGTCCAGTACCCTGATGTGCCCTGCCATGTCCAGTACCCTGATGTGCCCTGTACCCTGTGCCCTGCCATGTCCAGTACCCTTATGTGCCCCATACCCTGTGCCCAGTACCCTGATTTGCCCAGTACCCTGATGTGCCCTGTACCCTGATGTGTCCAGTACCCTGATGTGCCCTGCCATGTCCAGTACCCTGATGTGCCCCAAACCCTGTGCCCAGTACCCCGATGTGCCCAGTACCCTGATGTGCCCTGTACCCTGTGCCCTGCCATGCCCAGTACCCTAATGTGCCCCATAACCTGTGCCCAGTACCCTGATGTGCTCTGCTGTGCCCAGTGCCACATACCCTGTGCCAGTACCCTGATGTGTCCTGCTGTGACCCATACCCTGATGTGACCAATACCCTGCACCCTGCTGTGCCCCATACCCTGTGCCCAAACCCTGATGTGCCCTGCTGTGCCCCGTTCCCTGATGTGCCCCATACCCTGCGCCCTGCTGTGCCCGTACCCTGATGTGCCCTGCTGTGCCCCATACCCTGTGCCCTGTGCCCATGCCCTGCTGTGCCCCATACTCTGTGCCCTGTATCCTGATTTGCCCAGTACCCTGCTGTGCCCTGTACCATGCACCCTACTGTGCCCTGTACCATGTACCCTTATGTGCCCTGTACCCTGCTGTACCATGTACCCTGCTGTGCCCTGTACCCTGCTGTGTGCCCTGTACCATGCTGTGTGCCCTGTACCACGCTGTGTGCCCTGTACCTTGCTGTGCGCCCCATGGCCTGCTGTGTGCCTTCTGATAAGCCTTGCTGTGTACCCCATGTTATGCTGCTTGCCCCATGGTGTGCCCCATGCCCAGCCATGAGCCCCTTAAAGAGCCCCATGTTCTGCTGTGAGCCCCATGATGTACCTCATGTTTTGCTGTGTGCCCTGTGATGTGTCCCATGCCCTGCTGTTTGTCCTATGCCCTGCTGTGAGACCCATGATGTGCCCCATGTTCTGCTGTGTGCCCCATGATGTTCTCAAGGTTCTGCTGTGTGCCCCATGATGTGCCCCATGTTCTGCTGTGGGCCCCATGATGTGTCCAAGGTTCTGTTGTGTGCCCCATGATGTGCCCAGTGTTCTGCTGTGTGCCCCATTATGTGCCCCATGTTCTGCTGTGTGCCCCATGATGTGCCCCATGTTCTGCTGTGTGCCCCATGATGTGCCCCATGTTCTGCTGTGTGCTCCATGATGTGCCCCATGTTTTGCTGTGTGCCCCATGATGTGCCCAATGTTCTCCTGTGTTCCCCATGTTCTGCTGTGTGCCCCATGATGTGCCCAATGTTCTGCAGTGTGCCCCATGTTCTGCTGTGTGCCCCATGTTCTGCTGTGTGCCCCATAATGTCCCCTGCTACCCCCCCCCCCCCGTATTGTCTCCTGACCTCCTGTGCTCTACCCTGCTGTCCCCTGTACACGGCTTATCTCAAGTTAAACCCAGAACTGAGCGTCTGTGGAAAAAAAAAGCACAAGTTTCACATAAAATAGGTAAGCTCTAAGATTTGTTTCTATTTTTTAAAGGGGTTGTAAACCCTCATGTTTTTTCACCTTAATGCATCCTATGCATTAGTGTGAAAAAACTTCTGTCACTCAGCAGCCCCCCAGCCCCCCATTTTACAGCCCAGCCATTGGCTCCCGCTGCTGTCAATCAAATCCAATGACGTGGGGGGCGGGGCTGAGTCCAGAATTCTGTGTCTTTGGACGCAAATACTGGAAAAGGGAGCGCGCCCACAAGGTAACCCCCAGGGAGAGCACTTCTCCTAGGTAGTTTCCCAATGCGGGGAGGAGCCGCGAACGGCGTTAGGGGACCCCAGAAGAGGATGTTTGTTCAAAAACGAACTGCACAGTGGAGGTAAGCATATGCTTGTTATTTATTTTTTTTTTTTACAGGAGTTTACAACCCCTTTAATGCTATTTTTTTAAATGTTTTTATATCACAGCTCGCTGATCATGCCAATGTTCGGTGAGCTGTAGATCTGAACACTACAGGTTACAGCACACCTAAATTGTTAGCCCCACTCCTGAACTCCCAATGATTGCCTTACCCATGCCCCAGTTCATTTTTAGTATTTTTCCCATTATGGGCGTGAGTGGGGCCTCATGTCCAAGTTTTGCCTAAGGCCTCTCAAAGCCTAGAGCCGCCTCTGCCCTCTGTCAACATGTCACCTCTGCACCCCCATCCACAGATTATCTATCTGTTACTCCACATTTCACTTCTGCGCCCTTGGCTACAGCTCCCCTTAATCCATAGCTCTCAACCTCCAATATTTCACCTCTGTACCCCCAGCTCCCCACACAGCTCTCACTGTGCACAATTTATTACCCCCCCCCCCCCCCCCATCCCCAACTTTCTCTCCCCTTTCCCTTTGCAGCTTTTGCACCTCTTCAAAGTTTATAGCTCAGTTTAGCTTCACAGTATTAGAACTGTGTAGTCGGCTCCAATCTATAAGGCAGAACAGGCTTTTTTATCCCTCAGCCTACTGTGCAGTTTCCTCTGTGCTGCATCACCTGTGAGATCATCAGTGTCCACAGAGCCAAGGAGGACTTTCACAGCGCTTCACTCGGCTCGATGCTACACAGATCTGACAGGCAGCAGGCAGGGACAGAAGATGCCCCTGGAAGCCCCAGATTAAAAAACTCCTTACAGTTGCATCGTCTGGATCCGGAGGCCCTATCATCAGGTTTGGGGAACGTACCCTGGGTGCCGGCGCTAGCACACAGCCGGTGGAGGAAGTATAATGGAGAACTTCCTCCACTGGCTTCAGTGTTGACTGACAGCCTGGAAAGGAGAGGGCTGCTACAGGTGGCGGAACGCCGTTCTGCTCCATTCTGGCTGGAAAAAAGCCCTGCCCACCCATGACCACCAGGTATGCCCACCCATGACCACCAGGTGAGCCCACTAGAGCCCACCAGGGATGCCAATTGGTGCCCATTAGGGATGGCACTCTGTGCCAATCAGTGATGCCTGCCAGTTCCTCCTGATCAGTGCTGCCTATCAGTGCCATCTATCAGTGCTGCCCATCAGTGTCAACCAGTGCCCATCAGTGCCACCCATCAGTGCCCTCCAGTGCCACCTATGAGTGCCCATCAGTGCCGCCTATCAGTGCCCATCAGTGCCGCCTATGAGTGCCCATCAGTGCCACCTATGAGTGCCCATCAGTGCTGTATATCAGTGCTGCATATAAGTGCCTCATCATCAGTGCCACCTCATCAGTTTCAATCAGTACTGCCTCATCAGTGCCCATCAGTGCAGCCTCATCAGTGCCCATCAGTGAAGGAGAAAACGTACCTATTTACAAAGTTTTGTAATAGAAACTTTTAAAAAATGTTGGTCTTTTTTTATTTGTAGTGCAAAAAATAAAAACCACAGAGGTGATCAAATACCAACAAAAGAAAGCTCTATTTGTGGGGAAAAAAATGAAAAAAATTTTTGTTTGGGTACAGCGTAATTGTCAATCAAATTGTGATAGAGCTGAAAGCTGAAAATTGTCCTGGGCAAGAAGGTGTATAAGTGCCCTGTATTGAAGTGTTTGAAGTGGAGTTCCGCCTAAAAAAAAAAATTAAAAGTCAGCAGCTACAAATACTGCAGCTGCTGACTTTTAAAATAAGGACACGTGCCCTGGACAGGTAAGTGTCCTTATTTTAAAAGTCAGCAGCTGCAGTATTTGTAGCTGCTGACTTTTACATTTTTTTTTTTAGGCGGAACTCCACTTGCGGCTTCACAGCCTGATTTCCTAATGTTTATGCGCGAGTCGCTCTGCGCGTAATGAGTTGTCCTGCCATCTTCTGGGACCTGTGTTTCTCCCAGAAGACAGTGGGGGGGAGGGGACATGGCATAGATTGCCGCAGATAATTCGGCGATCTTTCGCTGGAAGTGGGAGCAAATACCTGGATTAGACAGGTATCTGCTCCCCCCTCCCCCCCTGAAGGGTGCCAAATGTGACATCGGAGGGGGGGGGGATCCGGACAGCGGAAGTTCCATTTTTGGGTAGAACTCCGCTTTAAGGTGATCTGGACACCAAGGGTCATATTATGCTTTTTCCTTATTACAAATCATCATGTATACTAAGTTGTGTTATTACTAGAGACGCACCAATAGCATTTTTTTTTTTTATGAGTACTGATACTTTTTTTTTTTAGTACTCGCCGATACCAATTACTGATACCTACCGAAACTGTTTTGTTTACACTTCAGCTGTCAGCAATGGTACAAAGCATTGAAAAGTTACTTACAAATGAAATACATTTTTTTTTAATTTTGCTCTTTTTTTATGTGAAACATGTAAATATATGTTAAAGGTGTAAAAATATTAGCAAACAAAGCAAACAAAAAAAGATTATTAATAGTTTATAAATAAAAGTGAAAAAAAATCAGCAGGAAAATAATAATTACATGGAGGAGATTAACCACTTGCTTACTGGGCACTTAAACCCCCTTCCTGCCCAGACCAATTTTTAGCCGGTCACACTCTCCTGTCATGCAAATTGGTTGTGGGGAAACCTGCATCCAATTCGCATTAGTGTGAACCCAGCCTCAAACTACAAGTAAACTTACCGTATTTATCGGCGTATAACACGCACTTTTTTCCCCTTAAAATCAGGGGAAAATCGCGGGTGCGTGTTATACGCTGATCCCCTGCGATCCTGACCTGTCAGAATTAAAAAATCGCTGACCGCGATTTGAAAATGGCGCCGCCGGCGCCGAAATACACAGTGCCGGTCCTCGGCTCTTCTCGGTGGCTTTCGGTTTCACTCGAGCGCCGCCCGAACCTAGCCGAGTATACTCGGCTAGTTTCGGATAGCTCCGCTCACCGTCCGAGTGGAACCGAAAGTAAACGAGAGCCGCCAAGAAGAGCCGAGGACCGGCTCTGTGTATTTCGACGCCGGCGGCGCCATTTTCAAATCGCGGTCGGCGATTTTGAAGCTCACAGGCTTCAGCAAGACTGCACTGGGGCAAGGCTGGACTGGGGCAAGGCTGGACTGGACACTGGGGAAGGCTGCACTGACATGGCTGCACTGACATGGCTGCACTGACATGGCCGCACTAGCAAGGCTGCACTGACATGGCTGCACTGACATGGCTGCACTAGCAAGGCTGCACTGACATGGCTGCACTGACATGGCTACACTAGCAAGGCTGCACTGACATGGCTGCACTGGCAAGGCTGCACTGGCAAGGCTGCACTGACATGGCTGCACTGGCAAGGCTGCACTGACATGGCTGCACTGACAAGGCTGCACTGACAAGGCTGCACTGGGCAAGGCTGGACTGAGAAGGCTGCAATGATGGGCATTTAAATGTAAGTTTTTTTCCCTTCAACTTCCCTCCTAAAAGTTTTTTTTCCTTAAAATTCCCTCCTAAATTGAGGTGCGTGTTATACGCCGGTGCGTGTTATACGCCGATAAATACGGTATATTAACGCATTTTAACACGCCCCAGCACAGATGCCATAATGCTTGTGCTCTGGGGTGAACCGGCCCTACTGAAGTCTACCGAATAGGTAGAAGTACTTTTAGGCTGTTGAAGAAGTAGTGTCTTCATACTCTGTCTTATCACCTGTAATTAAAGGTATGAGTGTAGATCACATAAAATTGGAGTGGACAAAGAAGAAATCTTCACAGGCAACCTTTTGCTTATTTCCATTCAGTGGGAATTTATTTATATAGAATGTAGATCAGGGAAAAGGATTAATGTAGAACAATGCTTAATCTTGGCTCACAGACTGTCTCCCTGAGACTTTATCCCTCCACCCTCAATAGGTCACGGAGGAATACAAAATGCAGAGCCTACGTGTCTAGTGTACACTAGCACTGGTCTGTTAACTTAAAGTGCTCATAAACATTAGATGACTCGATGAGCACCTAGAATGAAAACCCTATCATTAAATCTCATATAGGCTTTCACACTGTTGCCATTTAAAAAGAGGCTTTCAATATCCTAAAAGCCTGCCTTTATATGCACATGAACTTTAATGGCATCCCAGTCTTAGTCCGTAGGGTTCAATATTGAGTTGGCCCACCCTTTGCAGCTATAACAGCTTCAACACTTTTGGGAGGCTCTCCACAAGGTTTAGGAGTGTGTCTATGGGAATGTTTGACCATTCTTCCAGAAGCGCATTTGTGAGGTCAGTGTCATGTACATGGGTGTCATTGAACCAGGATGTTCCTGGTTCCACAGCTGCAGCTTTACCTGTTATGCCATGGGGGAGCTCTGGAGTTGTCACAGTGTTCTCCCAGCCTAATGCATTGCCTTGGACTCACTAGCCCCACCTGCTGCCAGCTGCGGACAATGTACAATCAAGCAGCCCATAAATAGCAGCACTTCCTGTTACTCAGTGCCCGTTTGTGTGGACTAGCTCCCTGGGTGTATTGATAGCTCTCTGCCTGAATTATTGACGGCTCTCTAGCCTGCTGATTTTGTACTTAGCCGCCAGCTCGTCTTTGACCTCTGCCTGCCTGACCACTCTCTGGATTTCGATTGTGTACCAATTTGCCTGATCTGTTGCCGACCTGACCTGCCTGACAACGTTTTCGCCTGAATCCTCAGCACACAAGCTCCATTTTGGACAATACCTACCACAGGTACCTTACATTACATACGGGCAACAATGGCAGTTGACCCTGATGAGATTGTTAAGGCGATTTTGCATCAGGGACAATTGACTGGAGCTCATGGACAGCATCTTTCTTCTTTGGAGGCTAAGCTAGATGAACTTTGTGCTAAGTCTTGTATGCCTGATTTCTCTGCACCTGTCCAGACTCCAGCTCCTACTCCTGTTCCAATCCAACCTGCCTCTTCTGTGCCACCCAAACTTCCCTTGTCTGAAAAATGTGGTGGTGATACTGAGGACTGCAGAGGTTTTTTAAATGTTTTGAGTTTGCATTCCCGCAACAACCCTGGGATTTTTAGCACTTCTTCTGCCAAAGTGACTTTTGTGATTTTATTGTTAAAGGGGAAAGCCCTGGCATGGGTCTCTCCTTACCTGGAACGCAATGATCCTGTGCTGGGAGAAGCTAATAGATTTCTGTCTTCTCTCCAGACTGTATTTGGCAAGCCAGATAGAGCTTCTGCAGCTGAGTGCTCACTTTTGGACATACAGCAAGGTACCAGGACTGTGGCACAGTATGCTATTGAGTTCTGTACCCTGACTGCTGAGACTAATTGGGACTCAAGGGCATTACGTGTAGCTTTCTGTAAAGGTCTTATAGATTGCATTAAGGACGAATTGGTCTATAAGGATTTCCCCGAAGACCTTGAAAAATTCATAGAGGTGTGTGTTCGTCTGGATGTCTGGTATCATGAAAGGTGCCAGGAGAGACTTAGAAGTTGCAAGCTTCCTGGGCCAGTTTACTGTTTGGCCCCTAACTTCCAAGCACCACCTCAGCCTGAACCTGAAATTTTAGTTGAGTCCAAGACACCTGTGGAACCCATGGAAGTCAGTCGTCTCCACCTAACAGAGTCAGAGAATCAAAGGAGGTGTGCATTACACCTATGCTTGTACTGTGGACTTAAAGGACATTTTGTTATCTGTTTGCCCTTCCGTCCAGTAAAAGGTAGGGTCTAACCAGTGTTGGAGGAGCTGGGTTAGACCTTACAAGTACTTCCTCCAAGATTACTATACCCACAATCTTCCATTTAGCCTCTAAACTTGGCCTCCTGTGAGGCTTTTGTGGATTCTGGAGCCACTGGCATATTCCTGGATTACTCTTTTGCTAAGGAAAAACAACATCCCATTTGTTCCCAAGTCTAGACCCTTGAGCATCACCACCCTGAATGGACAAATGTTGGGAGATGGCCTTGTACAGTTTGAGACTACACAATCACCCTTCAGGTAGGCGCACTCCACAAAAAGGAAATCGTCCTGTCTCTTATTTATTCTCCACTTCTGCCTGTTATCCTTGGTTACCCATGGTTACAACAACACAACCCTTCTTTTGATTGGGTAAATGGAGAACTAACCTCTTGGGGGCTTTCCCGCTTTCCGAACTGTTTGTCTCGACCCAAAAGACTTTTTGGTTGTCTGTTGGTTCCTTGGCCATCCCTCCTACTTTGCCTCAAGAATACCATAGATTTGAAGATGTATTTTGCAAGCAAAAGGCAGAGGTTTTATCTCCACATCGTTCCTTTGACTGTGCGATTAATCTGATTCCTGGAGCACCTCTTTCCAAAGGAAGGACCCTGTCACTGCCTGAAGAAAAGTCCATGGAGGAATACGTCAAGGACAACTTGGAGAGAGGTTTTATCCGACCCTCGTCTTCTCCATTAGGGGCAGGTTTTTTCTTTGTTGAAAAGAAAGATGGGGGTCTTTGACCTAGAATACATATTGCCTTATGTTATGGAGAAGCCAATAACGCTCAACGTTTGCAGATTTGTGTTGTGATTGCCATTGTATTTGGTTTTGCCCTACAGCGTGCTGGAATGGGCAATGAACTGTAGCCCCCCCAGTGCTGGCAGCACTCATGCTGCCCCACACTATGACACTCCCACCACCATGCTGGACTGTAGACAAGACACACTTGTCTTTGTACTCCTCACCTTGTTGCCACCACACACGCTTGACACCATCTGAAGCAAATAAGTTTATCTTGGTCTCATCAGACCACAGGACATGGTTCCAGTAATCCATGTCCTTAGTCTGCTTGTCTTCAGCAAACTGTTTGCGGGCTTTCTTGTGCATCATCTTTAGAAGAGGCTTCCTTCTGGGGCAACAGACATGCAGACCAATTTGATGCAGTGTGCCGAGTATGGTTAGAGCACTGATAGTTTGACCCCCCCACCCCTCCCCCACCCCTTCAACCTCTGCAGCAATGCTGGCAGCACTCATATGTCTATTTCCCAAAGACAACCTCTGGATATGACGCTGAGCACTTGCACTCAACTTCATTGGTCAACCATGACGAAGCCTGTTCTGAGTGGAACCTGTCCTGTTAAACCTCTGTATGGTCTTGACCACCATGTTGCAGCTCAGTTTCAGGGTTTTGGCAATCTTCTTATAGCCTAGGCCATTTTTATGTAGAGGAACAATTCTTTTTTTTAGATCCTCAGAGAGTTCTTTTCCATGAGGTGCCATGTTGAGCTTCCAGTGACCAGTATGAGAGAGTGAGAACGATAACACCACATTTAACACACCTGCTCCCCATTCACACATGAGACCTTGTAGCACTAACGAGTCACATGACATGGGGGGAAATGGCTAATTGGGCCCAATTTGGACATTTTCACTTAGGGGTGTACTCACTTTTGTTGCCAGCGGTTTAGACATTACTGGCTGTGTGTTGAGTTATTTTGAGGGGACAGCAAATTTACACTGTTATACAAGCTGTACACTCATTACTTTACATTGTAGCAAAGTGTCATTTCTTCAGTGTTGTCACATGAAAAGATAGAATAGAATATTTACTATATATATATATATATATATATATATATATATATATGTGCTTATAGGTTTACATACCCTGGCAGAATTTATCATTTCCAACATGACAATGATCCAAAACACAAGGCCAAGTCGACCTGTCATCGGCTACAGCAGAATAAAGTGAAGGTTCTGGAGTGGTCATCTCAGTCTCCTGACCTCAATATCATTGAGCCACTCTGGGGAGATCTCAAATGTGCAGTTCATGCAAGACAGCCCGAGAATTTACAGGAACTGGAGGGTTTTTGCCAAGAGGAATGGGCAGCTTTACCATCTGAGAAGATAAAGAGCCTCATCCACAAATAACACAAAAGACTTCAAGCTGTCATTGATGTTAAAGGAGGCAATACACAGTATTAAGAACTGGGGTATGTAAACTTTTGATCAGGGTCATTTGGGTAGTTTCTGTTGTCATTATGATTTAAAAAGAATAAGCACAGTTGATTGATAATAAATGGCTTCAGCCAAACACTAACCATGACTGTTGTATAACAGATGTGTTTAACTCCCATAAACTATACTACCCCCCTTCTAACCGTATTCAGTAACCGAGACCACACCGTACTCTTGGGGTAACAAAGGCCGTAGCAGCCTACTTTATTTAACAAATATAATGACTCAAATATCAAAAATATAAAAACGTTTAAATGGAAAAAACATATCTGTTATAAAAAACCTTTGAAATCTAACGTTGGTCTGAGCAGGCACTCAATAAACCTCTGTGTTAATACACCTTCTTGCACTGCAGTCCCTCTCAAATGTATTATCACTGCCTCAAGCCGACAAGCTGGCTCAAAGACTACCCCTGACCGCAGTGCCCCATTATCCCTTCCCGGCTGACCTCCGTCAACCGGGAACCACCATCAGGACCCCTCCAACGATAGTCCCGATCTCATCCTTCTGATATCTTCTTCCTGCCCAGACCAACGTCCGCCACAGCAAACAAGGGTAATCCCCTTACCCTTGGAAGCCCCTCCACACCCGAAGTGCTCGTTGTATACCGTCTTGAAGGCCCAAAGCCCACATGTCTATGCCTACCTCGTTTAAATGAACCCCATCCTTTTTTAAGTATCTCCAGGTCTCAAATTCCAACTCTAGATGACGTATTGCTAACCCTCCCTTCCGTACCATAAATTTGGTCACCTCCCTATTAATCTTCCTCCTGGCTCTATTAATACCTTCCACCGATCTGGCCATACGCCATGTCGTGCGCGCCACTATATCTGACCATACCACGATCATATCAGGAAATTGCTCCATCAAGCGGTCAATATCTGATTTGATATCTCGTGTAATGTCCAACATGGACCTAATCCCCAAATCATTGCCGCCCACATGTAGTACTAACACATCAGGCGGTCTGTCCCTGGCTGCATAACGCTGCACCTCAGGAACCACCCGGCCCCATAGCATTCCCGGGACTCCAAACCATTTAATGTAGGCTTCCTTTCTATCAAAACCCAACTGCCTACCATCGTACCTCACGTCCCCTCTCCGTGCCCCCCAACAGACATAGGAATGGCCCATGATCCATACCATCCCGGTCACCGAACCTGAAATCAAAAGAGGAAAAACAACATACACTATAACATGACCATCATTTTCAAACATCATACCCGGGCAGACTACAGAGTCCTGCCCACTTGATTACCTCACAAACCTACTACCAGGTGGGGCCTAACGTAAGACCTGAACCTGTTGGACTCCCACCGCCCAATCCGTTTCACTGCCTCCATATCCATCCCTTGCCTCGCTGCTTCCGTTGCCGCTCCTATCCTGAATGAGTGGGATGAAAAAGCTTTTCCCTCTAAACCCAACCGCTCCAGGCATTTTCTAAATATAGCCCCAAACTGAAAACGTGACAATGGCGTTCCATCCTCGTGTATCAAAAAAGCGCCTAGCCCCGCCGGGCGAACCTGCATAAAAACCCTTACCGCATCCAGTGGGCATAAAGGCGAACCCGGAATTGGAAACACCTGTACCAGCTTCCCCCTGCCCTCCTGATCTGTTTTTGATTTTTTTAACCACAAGGACAGCCTTCCCCTAGTACACTCAACTTCCTGGCTTCCAATTCCCCCATGTACTTTTTTTGAAGGACTTACCAGTTCCCCAATTCTGAATGCCCCAAAAAATGCTAACAAAAACGCTACTGTAAACAATTTTATCTCGAATTCCGATGCACACACCTCCCTCAATTTAGCTATTATACCCTCGAGAATTTCGAATGTCACGGGCTTCCTGGTATCCTTCCGAACCACCGATCTCCTGTAACCTTTAACGGCCTGTCGCACCCAGAAATCTTTGGTAAAATCAGGCCGCCCCTGTAATTTGAACAGGAAGGCTAGACCTGACAGTTGTGCATTCACCACCGATGCTGACACCCCCTCTTCCATTTTCCTGGCTACGTAATATAAAACGAGCAAACGTCCTGCTCGCCCCTTCGGCTCTTCGCCCACTTCTTGCACAAACGCCAACCACTCCTTCCAAACCCTCTTGTACGCTGACCACGTAGACCCACTTACCGACCGCTTTATCCATCCCGTGATGATTCCAATGCAATCCCCCACAACCATTCTGGACAAGGCACTCCTTGTTGCTCCGCCTCCGGCGCCAACTGTCGGAACCTGTCCCACTGGAAGCGAGATAATGCATCAGCTATCACATTTTCCACTCCTGGCAGGTGTACAGCGTGAATGAAAACATTCAGTTGTAAGCATCTCAGCACCAAATGTTGAAGTAATCTAATAACCGGCGGAGAAGACGCCGTGTTTTTATTGATTACCTGCACCACCCCCAAATTGTCCCCATGGAAGCGCACCTTCAGATCCCTGAACGATGCTCCCCACAACTCCACTGCAAGCACTACCGGAAATAATTCCAACAGCACCAAGTTCTTTGTGAAACCCGCAGCTATCCAGGACTGTGGCCAGGGGCCGGCACTCCATTGTCCCTGGAAGAAGGCTCCAAAACCTGAAGACCCTGCTGCGTCTGTAAAAAGCTCCAGGTCGAAATTACTGACCGGTCCTGCCATCCACAACGCTCGGCCATTGAATGACTCCAAAAAGGTATGCCATACCCTCAGGTCATCCCTATGTGCCTTGACCAAGCGAACAAAATGTCTCTGGGACTTAATACCGCTCGTGCTTGCTGCCAGACGCCGACTGAACACCCTCCCCATAGGTAAAATGCGGCAAGCAAAATTAAGCTTGCCTAACACCGATTGCAATAAGCGCAGTTGCACTTTTCGCAATCCAATCAGCCTCGCGATCTCTGTTTTTAGGTCCGCCAACTTTGCCTCCGGTAATCTGCATTCCATGGCCTCCGAATCCAGAACGATGCCTAGAAACGTGATGACCGTACAAGGTCCCTCAGTTTTTTCAGGCGCCAATGGAATGCCGAACCTGTCTGCTATGTGTTCCAGCGTCGCCAAGAGCATCGCGCATATCCTAGAATCGGCCGGTCCTATGCAGAGGAAGTCGTCCAGGTAATGAATTAACAAATTCACACCCGAAACCTCTCTTACTACCCACTCTACAAAAGAGCTGAATTGCTCAAATATCGCACATGATATAGAGCAACCCATCGGTAGGCATTGGTCGACGTAGAACTCATCGTCCCAATGGCATCCCAGCAGCCTAAAACTTTCAGGGTGAACTGGTAGCAGCCTAAAAGCCGATTCTATATCCACCTTGGCCATCAGTGCCCCTTTTCCGTACCGGCGCACCCACCCTACGGCTGCATCAAACGACGTATATGTCACTGAGCATGCTTCTTGATCTATGGCGTCATTCACCGACCCCCCCCTTGGGAAGGACAGGTGATGGATGAGCCTAAATTTGTTGGGTTCCTTCTTAGGCACTACCCCCAGTGGTGACACCACCAGGTCTGCCAAAGGTGCCGACGCGAATGGCCCCGCCATCCTGCCCATTGCAACCTCCTTACGCAGTTTTTCACTAACTACGTCCGGGTGTTGCAAAGCGGACCGGAGGTTGGGTGGAAAGGGAGGAACTACCGTCAGTGCACAGGGTATTCGGAAGCCCACTGAGAAACCTTCTTCCAATAATTTTGCCGCAGTCCTGTCCGGATACCTACCGAGAAACGGCCGCATCCTTGCCACTCTCACCGGAGTCCTCCCTCTTGTGTCCAGCTTCCCCTGCCCGACCTTTTGCTTGCTTGAAGCATCTGGCTGCCGAATGGGCTCCGTTGCACCCCGAACACTCGTGCTTGAATCTACATGAGCTTCCGAACTTGCATATCCCTGAGTTATATTGCCAGCACACCCCTTTTTTGTTTCCGGCCGACTGTCCTTGTGCTGAAGTTCCGCCGGCCCCCCCCTGAAAAAACTGGTTTGGTGCCCGCGCAGACGTCATTAATCGCATCCAGAGGCTGATGTCTTTGTGGTCCCAACGCAGCTCTTTTCGGACTGCCCTCCGTTGCCGAAACTGCTCATCATACCTCAGCCACGCAGTCCCACCATAAACCCTTTATGCTTCCCCAATAGAATCCTGATAACAAAACAGCGCCGAACAATGTTCGGGCTGTTTTTCACCTATAACACTTGCCATTATGGCGAACGCCTGCAGCCAATTGCTGAATGTACGCGGGATTAAACGGTATCTCCTTTTTTCCTCGTCCTCTTTTTTGGAATCGTCAGGTTTTACTCTATCTAGATTGAATTTTTCCAGAGGGAGTAAGGAAAAAATTTCCACATACTCACCTTTCCACAGCTTCTCTCGGACTTCCTGTTTCAGATGTGCTCCTAACGGCCCTTCATAACACACATATATTTCACATTTTGCAGCATCCGCAATTCTAACTATATCCTGCCTCGCGACCGTTTCACTGGCCACGGCCGTCTTGCCTGTCCCCTGCGCAACGACCGTCCCTTCCCCTTCCTTGGCTGGCACCGTGCCGGCCGCTGCAACCGCCGGCATCTCTGTGCTTACCCCTGCCCCTGTATTTTCCCCCACTCCTGCTATCGACGGGACCCAAGCTGCCGCTGGCCCCGCTGCTGTTTTACCTGCTTGTTCAAACTTCCGAACTAGATCTTTTATTCCCTCCAAGAAGCCCAACAAACCTACTGTACCCCCGGAGGTCTCCCCTGTCCCCCCCCTTTCTGTCCCCGACCCTGACCCTCTGCTAGGCCCACTGCACTCTGGTAAACATGTTACAACAGTTGCTGACTTACCGGGCTGCATAGGTGACTCCCCATCAGCCGATCGTCTGCCGTCCACCTCTGCTGTCCTCCCTGAACGCAGGGCCTCTTCTTCTTCTGACTCCGATCGATCGTCCGCAAGGTCCAGCACCAAATCTTCCTCCTCCGCGGATGATAGCCCACAGGGCCCGCTGGCTGTTGCTGCCTCAGGCATCCTCTCCCTCCCCCGAGCAGCGCGTCCGTGTGGCGACTTTGTGACAGCCTTACCAGGACCGGTGTGCTGTACCTCAGTCCTGGCGGCTTCTGTTTTCCCCTTTTTTTGCCCCCCCAGATTTGGGTCAGGGCGCTGTGTGTCTCCTGCCGCTGGAGGCCCGGAGCTCCGATCTGTGGTCCCGCTCTGCAGCTGTCCCCGCTCTGTATCAGTTAGCCTGGGGGAGGGGCCAGCGCGCTCGCGCTCCCCGCGTCTGCCAGGCCTCAGTGCGGCCCTGTCTATTTCTGGCCTGGTGCTGCCTCTTCTGGGTTCCCGGGTATCTGTTCTGGGTGGGCTGCAGCTGGGGAACCTGGCCGTACGTTTGGGAGGTGGGCCCGCTGTAGATACTCCCCTGCTCCCCCCCGCCTGCCGCCGTACCTCCGCCCGCCGCTCCGGCGAGTACCGCTCCGGAGGTCTGGTCCTGCGGGCTCTGGTGCCGCTCTTGGCCGCCTGCGCAGGCGCCGCATCTGTACCCCTGAGTGCCGATCCTAACGCCGCCTGTAGCCACTCAGGCCCCCGCACTGCTGCCTCCTCTCTGAGCTGGGCCAGGATTCTGTCCACTTCTGCCATGCTGCTGCTCTCACTAACTTTCCACCACGCTTTGGTGACTCATCCCAGGCGGGGCCCCCTTATCAAAGCTCCTCCAGCCCCTCCCCCTCGGCTCTATACTCACCACCCATTAGAAAATTAGTTAAATCCCTGTTAACCCCGTCATGCCCGCCCTACGCTTATTCTCCTGCTGATATTGCTCCGGGCTTCCTTGAGTGAAAGAAAAGTTTATCATTCATATTCTCTGAAAAATGGCCAAGAAATGATAAATTCTCCCAGGGTATGTAAACCTATGAGCACAACTGTGTGTGTATATATATTATATAAAATATTGTTACATATCTGAGTGCGGATTCCCCCTTACATCAGGGTCCCCAGAGAGCATCCCCCTTACATCAGGGTCCCCAGAGAGCTCTAGGGCTCAAGAGTGCGCTACATAAAGAATGCAGGGTTCAGCAGTGACCATCTATGCAGCCTGACCAGTGCCCAGGAATGTAGCCTCACCTGTGCCCAGCAATGCAGCCTCACCAGTGCCCAGGAATGCAGACTCACTAGTGCCTACATCACCCTCACCTGTGGCGGGGATCAGAGAGAAGAGGAAAAGGAGAGCCAGCCGGATCATCACACAGGCCAGTGTCTTCCGCTGTGTCAGCTTTAATTTGAATCACCGGTTACCCACCGCCACATAAGTCCTGCCTCCTGGATCGGCTCCCACCTATGATAGGCAACACATGTCCTGGCACTGGACAAGTGTGCTGTCGGTCAAAAGAAGACACACCAGGAGGCGGGACTTTGTGACGACGGGCACCCGGCGATTCAAATTAAACTGACACAGCAGGCAACACTGGCCTGACACCCGCCAGTGTGTGGCACCTGGGGCGGACCGCAGCACCCACCCTGGTCACCCTAGAGACTCAGGGCTATGGGCCCCAGATTTGGGGATAAAGCCCCAGAAGCTACCCCCTAGCGACGCCACTGCCAGATATCCAGTGCTGTCCTCCCCCAGGCAGGTTCTTCGCCCAGTCTTTGGGTCCCAGGCACCAAGTTGACTGTGGGAAGCCAGCAGTGACTCCTTGTGGCTTCACAGCAGGCTCCCCACTAGGCAAAAATTTCTATATTTCCTCAGATTGTTTTGGGGATGGCAGGTGCAGTCTACTTTCTCTGCGCCAGATGGCGCTCTTCCTGTTGCTGGAGAGGAAGTCAGGAGGAACAAGGTTCCTCTATGGTTTCCTGGGTCACTGTGGAAGCTATCGGATTGGATGATGCCACACCAATGACTCAAGCAGTCATCTTGGGTCAGGCAGAGCCTTTTTAAGGCACTATTTCTCAACCATTAACACACCCCGATAGCATTTCTAAAATTAAACCGATCACATTTACATGTGTAACTCAAAAAATACCAGAATCTAGTTTCCCTTTAAAACCCAAATGTTGTCATTATGATCAACAAGTTTACTGCACTTTGGTTAAGAACACAGATAGACTGTAACTGCTGAATTGTCATGGTTTAATCTATACATCTGTCATACTTTCTTTGGTTTACTGGTGCTAAATATGCATTAGAAGCATGCCGCATACAAAGTGTAAACCCCAAAGACCTATCGCTTTGGGTTATGTAGGTCAGGCAGATGTCTTATTTTAGGAGAATACACTGATGAGATTCAATCACATAATCCCCGACAATATTTTATTTCACTTCCCTAGACTGGCTGTCTTTGGTGTGTGTCTGTGTGTGTGTTTGCGTCCGTGTGTGTGTGTGTGTGTGGGGGGGAGATTATAATAATGTAATAATCATCAGAACCTACTGAATGTGATAGCAATAGAGTTTTTTTTTTTCTTCTTAAATGTAAAGCCCCCCCCCCTCCCATGTACACACATATGAACAAGACACAAATGGTATAAAGTGCGCTACTCCTTTTTACATCTACATTTGCTGGATATATCCAAGAACAAAATGAGCCTAAACAACTAATGAAGGCATTAACCACTTCAGCCCCAGAAGGTTTTACCCCGTTAATGACCAGGCCATTTTTGCGATACGGCACTGTGTTATTTTAACTATTACGCGGTCGTACGATTGCTGTATCCAACTAAAATGTATGTCCTTTTTTCCCCACAAATAAAGCCTTCTTTTGGTGGTATTTGATCACCTCTGCGGTTTTTATTTTTTGCGCTATAAACAAAAATAAAAAGACCAACAATTTTGAAACAAAAAAAAAAACAATATTTTTTACTTTCTGCTATAAAACATATCTAATAAAAAAAAAAAAATATAAAAAAAAACAATTTCTTAATCAATTTGGGGCAATATGTATTCCGCTACATATTTTTGGTAAAAAAAAATGATCCCAATAAGAGTATATTGATCGCGTCTACAGACTATGTGATATTTTTATGGCATTTTTATTTATTTATTTTACTAGTAATGGCCGCGATCAGTGATTTTTTGCGGGACTGCAACATTGCGGCGGACAAATCAAACACCTAACTGACACTTTTTTGGGGACCACTGACATTATTACAGTGATCAGTGCTAAAAAAAAAATGCACTGTTACTGTACTAATGACACTGGCAGGGAAGGGGTTAAACATCAGGGGCAATCAAAGGGTTAACTGTGTGTCTAGCTAGTGTGTTTGTGTACTGCGGGGGATGCTTTTACTAGAGGAACGCATGTATCCATGTCCCTGCTTTGCAGGATACACAGGATCCATACCTTCCCTACTGACAGAACGGCGATCTGCCTTGTTTACATAGACCGACTGCCGTTCTGCTTCTGCGCTGGATGATCGGTGGGTGCCGGCGGACATCGAGTCCATGGTATCCACAGGTCAGCTCCCGCTGTGTATAATCACAGCGGGTCGCCGGTGGCGCACATGTGTGCCCCAGACCCAGAAATGTGGGATCATGTACTAGGTACGTGATCCGGTGTACCAGTGCCACCTTGCCACCGTATAAGTAAGTTATACAGACAGCAGGTGGTTCTAAAGGCTCAAGGTTTTTTACCTTCATGCCTTCTATGCATTCTAAGGTAAAAACCCTCTTATGTGCAGCAGACCCCCTAAATCTCACCTGATCCCCATCATGATCCAGTGATGTGCAAGAGAGCCTCTGCTCTTCGGGGACTCTCCCTCCTCATTGGCTCCCGCTGCTGTCAAAAACAGGCAGTGAGCCCATGATGACAGAGAGGGGGTGGGGCCAAGGTGATGCATTGTGTGTGAATGGACACACAGAGCCATGGCTTGGGAACAAGCTTGCTTGGGTGCCCCCATTTCAAGCTGCTTGCTCTGGGGGCACTCGGCCGGAGGGAGGGGTCAGTAGCACCAACAAGGGACCCGAGAAGAAGAGGATCGGGGCAGCTCTGTGCAAAACCATTACACAGTGCAGGTAAGTACGAGACGTTTGTTATTTAGAAAGAAAAAGAAAAAAAAAGGAAAACCTTTAATATCACTTTAAGACCCCCAAACATTATATATTTTCTGAAAGCAGACACACTAAAGAAGAAAATGGTGGTAATTCCAATTTTTTAGGTCACATGATATTTGCACAGTTTATCAACCACAAGATTTCAGTGAAAATACACTAAAGTTAATTTTAGCGTACAAAAACGCCATATACAGTGCAATTTTCCACATTTTGTCATGTTACAACCAAAACGTATGTTTTTGTTATAAACGAATGTATTTTATTGGGATTTTATGTGATAGACCAACACAAAGTGGCACATAATTGTGAAGTGGAAGGAAAATGATAAATGGTTTTCAATTTTTTTTTTTACAAATAAATAAACTAAAATCTAGTGGAACCAATTGCCTTCAGAAGTCACCTAATTAGTAAATAGAGTCCACCTGTGTGTAATTTATTCTCAGTATAAATACAGCTGTTCTGTGAAGCCCTCAGATGTTTGTTAGAGAACCTTAGTGAACAAACAGCATCATGAAGGCCAAGGAACACATCAGACAGGTCAGGGATAAAGTTGTGGAGAAGTTTAAAGCAGGGTTAGGTTATAAAAAACAAATATCCCAAGCTTTGAACATCTCACAGAGCACTGTTCAATCCATCATCCAAAAATGGAAAGAGTAAAACCTACCAAGACATGGCCGTCCACCTAAACTGACAGGCCGGGCAAGGAGAGCATTCATCAGAGAAGCAGCCAAGAGTGGCAGTTGTCCAAATATCATGTGACATAAAAAATTTGCAACTACCACCATTTTATTCTCCAGGGCCTCCACATTCAGAAATTAAATAATATTTGCGGGGTTTTAACTAATCTTAACCCACTGATGCCGACACAAAGCAAATATGCGGCATTCGGCTTCAAGGGGTTGTACCTAGTTGATGCCTGCAGCTGCCGGTACTGTTTTTTAGCGCCAACGGACAGCTTTCTTGTAATAACAACCGATGCGGCTAATCAGTCACTTGGCTGTTATTAGAAGTAGCGGGAGGAGACGCCCCCCCCCCCCCCTCCTCCTGACGCTTTCCGTGGCTCGCCCGGGCTCTCCCATCCCACCGGGAGGCCCGAGTGACCAGCTGGCATGTCCGTCGGCTGGCCAGAAACCTGAACAAAGCCAAAATCAGCTTTGATCGGGTCACAGATCTAGTAACCCGGAAGCAATGTCATGACATCACATCCTGTTTATAGAAGCCTTAAAGGCACCACAGTTTTAAAAAAATTACAGTATTCAAAACGGCCAAATGTGGCATTTTGAATGCTTTTATGTGCAAAGGAGTCATTTGGCGTCTTATAGACCTCAGATCCCTCCATAAAGAGTACCTGTCACTTCACTACCTATTACTGTCACAAGGGATATTTACATTACATAAAAGTGATGAAAAAAAAAAAAAATTTAAGGGACAGTGAAAAAAAAAAAAAAAAAATAAGACAAAAAATTAAAGCACCCCATCCCTCTGTGCTTGTGCACAGAAGCGAACGTATACGTAAGTCGCGCCTGCAAATGTAAACAGTGTTCAAACCACACATGTGAGGTATCGACGTGATCGTTGGTGCGATAGCAATAATTCTAGTGCAAGACCTCCTCTGTAACTCTAAACTGTTAACCTGTAGACATTTTTAAAGCCTCGCCTACGGAGATTTTTAATTACTTTAATTTGTTGCCATTCCATGAGTGTGCGCAATTTTTAAAGCATGACATGTTAGGTATCTATTTACTCGGCAACAACATCTTTCACATTATCCAAAAAAACTCGGCTAACTTTTTTGTTTCGTTTTTTTTTTTAATTTATGAAAGTTTATTTCTTCCAAAAATAAAATTGTATTTGAAAGACCCCTTTCACAAATACAGTGTGACAAAAAATATTGCAACGATTGGCATTTTTTTCTCTAGGGTTCCTGCTTAAAAAATAATAAAAATAATATTTTATATATATATATATATATATATATATATATATATATATATATATATATATATATATATATAGTTTGGGGGCTCTAAGTAATTTTCTAGCAAAAAATACAGATTTTAACTTGAAAGCAACAAATATCAGAAAAAGGTTTAGGCATGAAGGGGTTAAAGTGATTGTAAGGCTTTGTTTTTGTTTTTTTTTTAAAAAAACAAACATGTCATACTTACCTCCACTGTGCAGTTCGTTTTGCACAGAGTGGCCCCGATCATCCTCTTCTGGGGTCCCCTTGCGGCTCCTCCTTGTATAGTATAACCCCCTAGGAGAAGTGCTCTCCCGGGGGGGGGGGGGGGGGGTACCTTGCGGGCGCGATCCATAGACGCAGAATGTAGGACTCGGCCCCGCCCCCCGTCATTGGATTTGATTGACAGCAGTGGGAGCCAATGGCTGTGCTGCTATCAATCTATCAATCTATCCAATCAGAACACGAGACACCGGCCGGAGCTGGTGTGCTCGTTCCCGTCGTGCGCATTTCCGGGATCAGGTAAGTATAAGGGAGGCTGCAGTAAAGTAGGTTTTTCACCCTAATGCATAGAATGCATTAAAGTGGAGTTCTGCTTTAAAAAAAAAAAGAATTAAAAGACAGCAGATACAAATACTGCAGCTGCTGAATTTTAATAATCGGACACTTACCTGTCCCAGGGTCCAGCGATGCGATCACACGAAGCCCCGCTCCTCTCCCCCTCCTCTCTGCGGTGCCGGCATTGTAACTGTGGAGACGCGCCGTGACTGACCGGGCAATCATCTGGTACCTGTGACGTGTCCCAGATGATTGCCGAGAGGGAGGGAGGAAGAGGTGCCGCAGTGCGCCGGGAGGAAGTGGGAGCTGGGACCCTCTAAAAGGAGTGTACCAACCCCCCCCCCCCCCCAAAAAAAATGACATGCCAAATGTGGAATCTCAGGGGGTCACTTCCCTTAAAGCGGAAGTTCCATTTTTGAGTGGAACTCCGCTTTAAGTTGAAAAACGGTGAGGGTTTACAACCCCTTTAAGGCCTAAGAAGTAAATTTTAAAGGTGTGCAAAAAAAAAAAAAAAAATGACTCAAAAAAATAACTAAGGGTTAACTCGTCCCACTCCAATAAACACATTTTTTGGTTGAGGTCTTTGCTCTCAATATATTGTACTGTTTCTATGTCGTTCATTACCTGAACATCTATCTGAGCTGTTGCACTTGCGCAGCAATTTAACCTGAAGGGCCCGCTAATGAACGGTTATCTTTCTAATTAGGAGCGCTCCAAATACTCCTATAAATATTGGACATTCCGTTCTGTATCAGGCTGATATTAATGCACCCTTTCTATATGAATGAAGCGTATGATAATTCGGAGCTGTTTACAGGCTCGGGGGTCATTTCAGGCGAGCAGCAAAGCCTTCTGGGAAAGTAGGTCACTTCTATTATACTGGCTCTGTGCATAACAAGGAAGGGAGGATGTGCTTTGACTTCTGCATTATCCACCACAAGGCTTGCTGTGTCGCTACAACAAAAACACATTCGCCGATGGTATACATATTACAGTAAAGGCTGCCGAAAATTTTAAAGTAGTGGTAAAGGCAGAAGATTGCATTTTATGCATTAAGGTAAAAAAAAAACTTCTGCATGCTGCTCCCCCTAAATCAGGGGTCTCAAACTGGCGCTCCTCCAGCTGTTGCAAAACTACAAGTCCTGTGGGAGTCATGCTTGTAACTGTCAGCCTTGCAATGCCTCATGGAATTTGTAGTTTTTCGCAACAGCTGTACAGTAGGGCCACCAGTTTGAGACCCCTGCCCGAAATACATGCCTGACCCCGATCTCAATCCAGCGATGTGCGCAAGAGCCAAGGCTCTCTCGGCCCCCCCCCCCCCCCTCTCCATTGGTTCAGATACAGGCTCTCCTGCTGTCAGCCACAGCCAGTGACGAGGGAGCAGGGGGTGGGGCTAGGGAGCGAACACGCATGAGTGCTCCCATAGCAAGCAGCAGGGAAAAGAATCCCACAGATTACACTGAGAGAGTTGGTTTCCCGTTGTAATAGCATACCTCCCAACTCTTTGAGATGGGAACGAGGGACACCTAATAACAAAAATATGTAGTCATAGGACACACCCCCTGCCACGCCTCCTTAGAGGAGAATTATACTAAAAAAAGATTAGTTAAACCTACAAGTGCTTTTTTTTTTTTACCACTACTATTCCTTTATATTGGCTTTTGAAATTTACAAATGCAGCAACTTAGAAACTGGATGAAAGGTTTAGCGCTGGGAAACACTTTCTGAAAGAGAAAAAGTGCATTTTATATACAACTATATAGATCAGACCAAAATGAGGGACAAATGAGGGGGAAATGAGGGACAGAGGGACTTTGTTCCAAATCAGGGACAGTCCCTCCAAATCAGGGACAGTTGGGGGCTATGGTAATAGGCATAACATTTTATATATGTTTGGTTCATGTTCTTTTTGGTCCACTTTTATTAAAGAAAATCAAACAAGGTTCCAGCAAAGGTGGTTTCCCTCGCAGGGGGTTTTCACCGCCAGCAACAAATAAAAGGATATTCAGTCTCCTGGCTTACACATGCAGCATTGCAAACAAAAATACCAAGCCACCTGGCTCTCTTCAGCAGCAGACGCAACACTGCTCAGGCTCCCACAGGGAGCTCTCCTGACTACTGTCAGCGACCTCCGACTCGGGTCTCTGGCTTTCACCATGCAGCCTGCACTCTCTGGATACTTCAGTGCACACCTGCACTCTCTGGGTTCTCCCTTGCAAGCCTGGACTCCTTAGGAGGGGGGAGCCCAGTACCCTGGTCCTGACTCTACTATCAGGCCCACACACACCTGAACAATCGGTGTGCCGGTGAGTCTCAAAACCCGGACCTAGGACTGGGGATTTCATCCCACCCGGATCTCTAAGAAATCCCTGGGCTCCAGGTCCCAAGGTGGACTTTAGTAAATAATGAAGAAACTGAAAAGCCAGTTACCTCTCAAACAAGCAAATACACTGGAGCCCCTCAACCTGCCTGGTTGAAAATCCTGTATTCATACACTGGTGGGGTACCTCACTACCACAATATATATATATATAAAATATATACGCACACATGTGTGTTTGCATAACCCAATACAATAGGCTGCGCACACCTATGCTTACTGTAGATATATTCTCAGCAATGATAACTTATCCTCTTCACTACATCACATGTCCAGCATTGCAGAGGTTACCTTCCTACTCAGCTTTAACCTAAGAACTTCCGATGACCATCCGCCCCTTTTCATCCTCTCCTCCATTCAGAAAAGTAATTTTATTGTTTTCACAGAAAGAATTTGTGAATGAACTCTATTCTGCGAATGGACGAGAGGTGGATGAATGACAGGAACCTTCCTCCCAATGTTACAGAATTGATATCCCAGGAAAACATTTTTAACCTCTTCAGATCCGGAATTTTTACGGATTTTTACGGATTTTTTTGCAATCACAGCAGGACCAGGTCGCCGGGGGCGCGTGCCCTAGACCCGACGATCGAAAATCACGTACAGGTACATGATTTCACACTGAAGGGCCGTCCTGCTACAGTAAGTGTTCAAACTTTAATAATAGGAACAGTTTGCAAAATAAAATTTTCATGGATCAAAAGGTAAGGTTCTTACCTCAAGGTCAGCATATAGCGGCTGCAAATCTCGAACCCTGCATAGATCTAGCCAGTGTACATGAAGATACGCAAGCTATAGGGATGAAAGGAGTTCCCATTTTTGCCATTGGGAACATTTTGCAAAGTGGAAATGATATGTTCCTCAACTTTCCAGCAAATGAGAAAAATAAGTTTAAGTTCCCTATCCAGAGTGATGGAAGCCAAGCATTGTTTATGAAATCATGTTCACCTTTGTATGAGATATTTTAAAGGTTATTGGAGGAGAAGGTAAGTAATGAGTTGGAAATAAGAAAGTTGTAAAGAAGAGAAACCTGGGAGTCCAAGAATTAGGGGAAGGTGTCTCTCAACCCCACTTCTCTCTGATCATACTACTGTAGCGTTATCCTCCAGAGAGCAGCTGGATTTTGGGTCCCCCTATTTCTGCACAACCAGGCAACATGCATTTTCCAACGTCCATCCAGAGTCAGTAACCAGTCCAGCTTGTTTTTGTTGTTTTATTGAGGGAAATCAACTTGGATAGGGATGAGGGATTATGGAATGCCAAACTTGAACTTGGTAGAACAACTTGAGGACAAACATCTTCTCTATGTACAGAATAAAACAAATCCTGGACTGTACTCCCTCTGGAATAATGTCAGTCTCTAATGGATCAGTAGCAAGGTTCCACTTTCAGGAGCTCTATGTCCCCTTGGTGAAACTCTCAAAGTCCCAAACTTACAGGAGTTCTATGTCCCAGCAAAATACCAGCCCATCTGGCTGCATTGAAAAGTTTTCCAGAGCAAGGGATTTAGGTTAGCTACGAGACTGTCTCAATGAAAGCTTGATAAATGTTGCACTAGGCAGCCTTCTCCCTTATTGGCAGTGGGGATGATCGGGCATAGGTGCTCACACTGTCCATTGAATCTTGCTGCCTTGGTTAAGACTGCTGTTCAGGCACCCTGCTGTACAGGTCTTCCAATGCTAGACAGGGTGTCTCCTGGATGAGACTGAAGGCTGGTGAAGGTCCCTCTCTACAGCTTTCTCTCCTTCCTTCCTCAGCTCCAGCCTGGAGACAGAGTCCCCCAGCCTAGGGGTCTCCTCCCATGCCACACGACTCCCGCCCCAACACTCCATCTTCCACCCGACAACTACTACCCCCTGCCCAGGCCCTCCAATATTTAAGGGCCAGCTCCCCACCTTCTGGGCCATGCTTGCCCTGGGATTGGCAGAGAATATTCAGGTGTCTCTTTCCAAACCTCTTGCCACTAAGTTCTGGAATCTTCCAGAAGCTTCCAGAATCCAGGGGGGGGGGGGGGCCCACTGACCTGAATCTGAACCCACAGCAAATACCCAGACTCGTTTAACCTACTGAGATATTTGACATATGTACCTTTAGTGAGGGTCCATACCCACTATGGGACAAGGAACTACAGTATGATATTGAGGTATATACCTTGGTCCATTCAAGGTATATAAGAAGCCAGTGAGTAATTTAGCCTGCCAGAAACCACCTGTTGGTCTTTATCTTGCCCCTTTCAGCAAGCAGGCAGAACCCTGAGCCCTGCATTTTGTACGCATGTAGTTGTATAGTATTTCTAATTGAATTGACTGACTTGGCTAATATTTTTCCTAGCAGGCTGGTAAAATAGGATCTGTTACCAGTGTTATCAGTAGGAAATCAGTTGGTATTTTTTTCCGATTAAAAACAAGTTGGTGCCTTTTTTGCAGTGGGCAGAAGGTAAAGTAAAGGTGGCACCTTCTGACTCATAATGGCCGTGGGAAATACATTCTAACTACCACAGTATTAAGAAGTTTCACAAATCTCGAGCAGTTCGGGTTCATCTGAAGGTTTTAAATGGAAACCCAAAGTTACAGTAATGTTCTCAGATTCCTTCTTCATCTTTGTCTGTTATTCTCACTTTGAATCCTGTAAGACACAATCACGGTAATCATCTCAGAATTTTATAAACATTGATTACCTATTTTACATAAAAATCTGACATCTTTATTTAGTATTATCACTATACACTCACATATCAAATTGAACCTTCCTAATGGGAAATGAAAGACACATCTTTTATGCATGAACATTGAGAAAATAGCATATATTATAATATTTTTGAAATATAAGTGAACGTGATCTGCATAAAAAATACTACACTATGAAGACTGCTGTTACTGATCTCCTGAAAAAGGAAGTTGACTGTCTCTCACTGTTTTTTGAGGTTTCTGACCCAGATTAAAGCAGTAGTAAAGTCTTGTGAAAAAAAGTTTTCTCCTGCAAGGCAATATCATAATGTGCTAGTAAGCACCACATACTAGCACATTATGAGAAATGTATGTTGAAACAAAGCCCTCTATCTTTGGGGTGTCAGTGCTGCAGGCGCTTCAATTCAAAAGTTTTTAAAACTACCGTTTTTTTTTAGGAGCAGTGATTTTAATAATGCTTAAAGTGAAACATTAAAAATGAAACATTCCTTTAACCACTTCAATACCAGGCACTTAGACACCTTCCCGCCCAGGCCAATTTTCAGCTTTCAGCGCTGTCACAATTTGAATGACAATTGCGCGGTCATGCTACACTGTACTCAATCAATTTTTTTATCATTTCGTTCCCACAAATAGAGCTTTCTTTTGGTGGTATTTGATCACCTCTGCGGTTTTTATTTTTTGCGCAACAAAAAAAAAAAAAGACCGAACATTTTGAAAAAAAACAAGTTTTCCTTTGTTTCTGTTTTTGGAAATAAGTACGTTTTCTTCTTCAATGACGGGCACTGATATGGCTGCACTGACGGGCACTGATACAGCGGCACTGATGGGCACTCTTTACCAAGATCGGTGGAGCGGTGTGTCAGACTGACACACCGCTCCACCGATCGCCGCGATGCGCGCAGGCGCGCGGCGGCATGTTATCCTGCTGGACGTCATATGACGCCCAGTCAGGATAACGGAACCACCGCCCAGCCTTCATCTGCTATGGACCGGGCGGCAAGTGGTTAAAGATCCTGCCTGGGGGTCCCTTTAGTCTGCCTGTAAAGTGGTGCAATCTTTCTCATGTGTCTTACTGTGCCGCAGCAAAATAACATTTCCAAAGGAGATAACTTTATTCAAAATTGCTGTAACGTATCAATATAGATAAAAATCAATAAAAAAATCGGTGCCAAAATTAAAAAAAAACAAAAAACAATGATGTAGGGGCAACCCAAAATCCCTACCAGACACTTATTCAAACAAGCAGCCATGGCAGGCCAGGAAATGGGAGGAACGAGCAAGCCCCCCCCCCCCTCCTGAAGCATACCAGGCCGTTTGCCCGCAACATGGGGAGGGTGCTTCTGACGTCACATGATGTTAGAAGGGGCAGGGTCACCCGGTTACTTCACTGGGTGGCCCCGCCCTTGCCTATATAACAGCTGTCACAGCCAAGAGACAGCAGTCGGCGGGACGCCTCCCATCTTTTTTTTTTTTCTATTTTACGGGTCCAGGCACTGTGATTAAAGATGGATGGACATCACGGGACACTTTTTTTTCTTTCTTTTTTTTTCTAAATAAAGGAATTGTCAAAAACCGTCTCCTGTCCTTTTTACTTTTTTGACAATTTACCCCATACCCATTCACATAGGGGGAGGCCGGGATCTGGGGGCCCTCTTGTTAATCTTCCAGATTCCGATAAGCTCCCCGCCCGCAGACCCCCACAACCACCGGGCAAGGGTTGTGGGGATGAGGCCCTTGTTGAGGCCAAGTGGCCTGGTATAGTTTGGGGGGACGCTCGCCCCCTCCCTTCCTGGCCTGCCATATCTGCTTGCTCGGATAAGGGTGTGGTATGGATTTTGGGGGGACCCCATGCCATTTTTTTATTTAATTTTAACCACTTCAATACACTGTGTTATATACACTAGACTGCCTGCACCGACTGAATATAGAGTTATAGAGTCTAAACTTGAATATCTAGTCTACACTAAATGCAGAGTGTGTATATATATATATATATATATATATATATATATATATATATATATATATAAATAAAATACACTGCTACTAACCAATTAACCTGCCTGCTTAATCTAGCTCAATCTATCTCCGTCCACAGTCACATACTATATACGGACGTTATGTAAGCAGCCTTATATAGTGTGGGGCGTGGACTGAGTCCCCCGAGCCATGATTGGCCAAAGGCACCCTGCCCTTGGCCAGTTATGGCTCTTGCAGCAGAGCGCGCTGTGATTGGCTAAAGCATGCAGGTCAGGTGCATTCTTTGGCCAATCATCAGACATCAATGCACTGCGAATTACCCGCAAATGCCCCATAATATTCACTGTATCAAGCTCATCCCTATATAACAGTGTAAATTTGCTGTCCCCTCAAAATAACAACACACAGCCATTATTGTCTAAACCACTGGTAACAAAAGTGAGTACACCCCTAAGTGAAAATGTCCAAATTGGGCCCAAAATGTCAATATTTTGTGTGGCCACCATTATTTTCCAGCACTGCCTTAACCCTCTTGGGTATGGAGGTCACCAGAGCTTCACAGGTTGCCACTGGAGTCCTCTTCCACTCCTCCATGATGACATCACGGAGCTGCTGGATGTTAGAGACCTTGCGCTCTTCCACCTTCCATTTGAGGATGCCCCACAGATGCTCAATAGGGTTTAGGTCTGGAGACATGGTTGGCCAGCCCATTACCTTTACCCTCATCTTCTTTAGCAAGGCAGTGGTCATCTTGGAGGTGTGTTTGGGGTCGTTATGTTGGAATACTGCCCTGCGGCCCAGTCTCTGAAGGGAGGGGATCATGCTCTGCTCCAGTATGTCACAGTACATTCATGGTTCCCTCAATGAACTGTAGCAACCCAGTGCCAGCAGCACTCATACAGCCCAGGACCATGACACTCCCACCACCATGCTTGACTGTAGGCAAGACACACTTGTCTTTGCACTCCTCATCTGGTTGCCGCCACACACACTTCACACCATCTGAACCAAATAAGTTTATCTTGGTCTCATCAGACCACAGGACATGGTTCCAGTAATCCATGTCCTTAGTCTGCTTGTCTTCAGCAAACTGTTTGCAGGCTTTCTTGTGCATCATCTTTAGAAGAGCCTTCCTTCTGGGACGACAGCCATGCAGACCAATTTGATGCAGTGTGCATCGTATGGTCTGAGCACTGACAGGCTGCCCCCCACCCCTTAAACCTCTGCAGCAATGCTGGCAGCACTCATATGTCTATTTCCCAAAGACAACCTCTGGATATGATGCTGAGCACGTGCACTCAACTTCTTTGGTCGACCATGGCGAGGCCTGTTCTGAGTGGAACCTGTCCTGTTAAACCGCTGTATGGTCTTGGCCACCGTGCTGCAGCTCAGTTTCAAGTTCTTGGCAATCTTCTTATAGCCTAGGCCATCTTTATGTAGAGCAACAATTCTTTTTTTTCAGATCCTCAGAGAGTTCTTTGCCATGAGGTGCCATGTTGAACGTCTAGTGACCAGTATGAGAGAGTGAGAGTGATAACACCACATTTAACACACCTGCTCCCCATTCACACCTGATACCTTGTAACACTAATGAATCACATGACACCGGGGAGGGAAAATGGCTAATTGGACCCAATTTGGACATTTTCACTTAGGGGTGTACTCACTTTTGTTGCCAGCGATTTAGACATTAATGGCTGTGTGTTGAGTTATTTTGAGGGGACAGCAAATTTACAGTTATACAAGCTGTACACTCACTACTTTACATTGTAGCAAAGTGTCATTTCTTCACATGAAAATATATAATAAAATATTTACAAAAATGTGAGGGGTGTACTCACTTTTGTGAGATACTATATATAACATAAATCACAAAATATGCAATAGTCGGTAGTGTGTAACGTACAATAAATCTTAGCATGCAGGGATCAGGACTAGAACACATAGCACAAGAAACAGGGTGCAAAAGTCAGGAGTATGTAGCATAAGTGTCATGACGTTGGCAGTCATTGGGGGAAGAAAAACAAAGGCCTTGGCAGGGATAAAAAAACTTCCTGTCGTCATTGTCAGTGAGTGGAAGAACCCCCCTTCCCCAGCATCTGAATTAGTGGAAGGAAGAATCCCTCTTCTCAAAGCACTGGAGGTCAGTAGATTAACCTCACTTCCACCCTTCCCAGACATTGGGGGTCAGTGAGAGTTATTCACACTAGAATGTTGCACTAACATGCGCTATATGCTTTGGTGCACTGTGGTGCCATTCACCCCTTACATGTATTAGTGGTTAGTGCAGTTCCCCCAACCCCCTAAAGTGGTCAGTGGTGTTTTTACCCCTCTCCCTCAAAAGCATTGTTAGTCAATGGTCAGTGGTCTCTCAAGCCCAAAAGCATTGGTGGTCAGTAATGTTCCCTTCCTCTAAAGGCAATGGCGGTCAGTAGTGTTCTTACCCTCATCTCTAAAGGCATTTGTGGTCAAAGGTGTTTTTCCACCCCTAAAGGCATTGGGGTAAGTGGAGTTCCTCTCCGTGTCATTGGTGGTCAGTGATGTTCACCCTCTACTCAATGGCATCCCAGTTGTAGTCCGTAGGGTTCCATATCGAGTTGGCCCACCCTTTGCAAGTTCAACAGCTTCAACTTATCTAGAAAGGCTGTCCACAGGGTTTAGGAGTGTGTCTATTGGAATGTTTGACCATTCTTCCAGAAGCGCATTTGTGAGGTCAGGCACTGATGTTGGACGAGAAGACCTGGCTCACAGTCTCTGTTCTAATTAATTCCAAAGGTGTTCTATTGGGTTGAGGGCAGGCTAGTTCATTTTTTCCACCTTAAACTCGCTCATCCATGTCTTTATGGACGTTGCTTTGTGCACTGGTCCAAATCATTTGGTGGAGGGGGCATTATGGTGTGGTGTTGTTTTTCAGGGGTTGGGCTTGGCCCCTTCGTTTCAGTGAAGGGAAATCTTAAGGCATCAGCATGCCAAGACATTTTGGACAATTTCATGCTCCCAACTTTGTGGGAACAGTTTGGGGATGGTCCCTTCCTGTTCCAACATGAGTGCTCACCAGTGCACAAAGCAAGGCTCTAATTCATGCCAAAGGTGTTCTATCGGGTTAAGCTCAGGACTCTGTGCAGGCCAGTCAAGTTCCTCCACCCCAAACTTACTCGTTCATGTCTTTAGGTACCTTGCTTTGTGCACTGGTGCACCAATCATTCATTACACAGGCAGAAACAAGGCAGATTGCCGTTCCGTCACAAGGGAAGGTTTTGATCCTGTATTTCTGCAAGGCAGGAATATGGATCAATGCCTTCCCCTAGTAAAAGCACCTCCCACACAGTGAGAAAACACAGGCTAGGCACACAGTTAACCCTTTGATCGCCCCTGATGTTAATCCCTTCCCAGCCAGTGTCATAAGTACAGTGATAGTGCATATTTTTTAGCACTGATCACTGTATTAGTGTCGCTGGTCCCCAAAAAGTGTCAGTTAGGTGTCTGCAGTGACAGTGTGGCGCTAATAATATTTTTGTGTACCCTGGATGTGGTACAGCTAAAACAAAATATAATGTGCAAATATACCATAGCAAAACAAAAACGAAAATACGCTGTGCTCAACACAGTGAATGTATGAAACAAAAAGCAATAGTCCAAAAAAATGTGAAGGCGTGGGTTTTTCCCGTGAAGATGTTTCCAATCACATAGGAATAGTGAGCTGCTTGTCTGTAGTCATTTTCAATAACACTTCGAAGGTAAATAAATACTCTTACCAACTGTGGTGGACCCAGAGTGTCATACGACAAATGGGTCTTACAGGCTCAAGATCCTATATGGTATGGATCAGGTACTGAACGCTGGGAGGTCAGACGGGTCCGATGTGGTGTCCCCGACTCTCGGTTCGTGGATCGCACCGGTACTCTGCAAACCAAACGGTGGTCTCCCAAGGCGCTTCTTCATGGGCTCCAAAGGATAAACATATGGAGGAAAAAGGGAAGGAGGACTCCAGATAGTGCAGGTCAAACCAGGTGGTTTATTGATAATAGGTCAGGTATCAAAAACTGGTACAATAAAAGTGATCATAAAAAAAATATAAAAGAGGGAGACGAAAAAATGACTCAGTCTACAGTAACCTTGCGTACATACTCTGTGAAGCACTTTACCACCTGGCCTGATCCTTGTAGCATGGCTAAGTTGTCTGGATCAAAAGAGAATTACAGGTAAGACCAGGGCTTTTTTTTCTGCCGGAATGTGTTGGAAGGCAGTTCCGCCACCTCAGGCAGCCCTCTCCTCTGCAGCCTGTCACATAAAACAGAAGCTTGTAGAGGAAGTTTTCTATACAATTCACTTCCTCCACCAGCTTCTGTGTGCTAGCGCCGGTGTTCTATCGAGAAATGCCCTCCGTTGAAAAATGCCTTTGATCGGTCTGCACATGCGCAGTACTAAACGTCACTCCAGCTTATATGTTGATCAGCTGGAGTGACATCAACCGAACACGCATGCGCAGATCGTCAGGCGCATTATCCGACGCTATGCAAACAGCGGAGGAACGTAGTTGTCAGATTGAGCCTTGCTGTTGCAGGGCGGGTTGTGGGTGTGTTTAAGGGCGGGTTTTGTGTGTGTTGCAACCCGCCCTTAGACGCAGGCAAAACCCGCCCTGCAACACACCAAAGCCGTCCTGTAATACAGAAAAAAAAACGCCCTTCAGCACACAGAAAACCCGCCCCAACAGCGAGGCAGCATCTGACAAGTACAATCTCCTTCTGCTGTTTACATAGCTTTGAATACTGGGAGTTGTTTTAAAAAAAAAGCTCGACCCATGCAGAACCTCGAACCGCGTCACTTCCGGTGAGGCTACGTCACGAAACAGCTGATCGCGCGGCTCCACTGCGCATGTGCGACTTCACCACGGCTATGCCGCGCAAGTGCAGGCGTTATTTTCAGGTGAGAAAAATTAGACTTGAGCGTGGGGGCGGAGGCAGTGTGAGTTGCTTAATTACATCATCGGCAGCACCGCCTCCATCCCTGCCCCGCCCCCAACATGCCCCTAGCCTGCTCTGGAGAAGGGGGGCGGGCCCATGCATAATAGCACTGTGTGTGGGTGTATGGGAGGTTGAGGAAAAACATAGAGCTGCACCCTCTCCATCAATTGCAGCCTCACTGTGCCCATCAAATGCAGCCACTTGTGCCCCATCATATGCAACCACTTGCATGGGTCAAACTTTTTTTACAACATCGTCAAATACTGTCTCCTGGCGAAAAATGCCTCAGACGATCTGCGCATGCGCTGTGTTGATGTCACGCCAGCTGGTCAACATATCAGCTGGAGTAATGATTAGTACTGCGCATGCGCAAACCCCATCGGGGGCATTTTTCGACGGAGGGCATTTCTCAATAGAACACTGGCATCCAGGGCATGTGCCCCACAGCTGACTGATCGGTGCCCTGGGACCGAGTGCACACAACGCAACCATCGGCATTAATGGGGGATTCCAGAGGCAGCTATATCCGCCTCCTGTCTGTCAGATCTGTGTAGCACAAAGCCGAGTGAAGCGTTCTGAGACTCCTCCTCCGTTCTGTGCTACACAGATCTAACAGAACAGAACGGAAGTCTGCTGCACTGCTCTAATAGCAATGCAGGTGAGAGAGCTGTGGAGAGAAAGGGGGAGAAGGGGGGCTGGTTGAGCAGAGAGTAGAGACTGTGAAGTTGTGGATGTTCTGCAAAGGTCAGAGGTCAAAGCTGGGGGGGGGGGTTAGATTGTGCAAAGTGAGAGTTGTGGGCAGGAGAATTTGTACAGGGTTAAGAGTGCTGGGGGGGGGCTTGGGGTGCAGAGGTGTAAGATGAGGGGTTGTAGAGGGTTAGAGCTGTGGATTGGAGTGAGGTGTAGATAGGGGTGCAGAAGTTAAATGTGGAGGGGAGGGGGGGATAAGCTGTGGATGGGGGTGCAGAGGTGATTGTGGACTGGGGGTGTAAGCTGTGGATGGGGGGTGTGCAGAGGTGACATGCTGACAGAGATTAAAAGGGAAATTGTGGATGGGGGGAGGCGGCTACACATGCTAATGTGAAATGTGGGGGCAGACAGGGTGAGCTGGCTGTGGATGGGGGGGTGAACTGTGGAAAGGGGGGGGGAGGTGAGCTGTTGGGGGGGTGAACTGTGGGCGAGAGAAGAGAAGGTAACCTGTGGGGGGGGTGAGCTGTGGAGGGGGGGTGAACTGACGAGAGAAGGTAACCTGTGCGTGGGGGGGTGAGCTGTGGACAAGGAAAGAGAAGGTGACCTGTGGGGGGTGAGCTGTAGAGGGGGGTATGGTGAGCTGTGGAGGGGGGTAGGGTGAGCTCTGTGGAGGGGGGTAGGGTGAGCTGTGGACGAGGGAAGAGAAGGTGACCTGTGGGGGGGGTGATCCATGAAGGGGAGTAGGGTGAGCTGTGGGGGAGAGAAGAGAAGGTGACCTGTGGAGGGGTGAGCAGTGGAGGGAGGAAGATAAGGTGACCTGTGTAGGGTGAGCTGTGGAGGGGGGTAGGGTGCGCTGTGTATGAGGGAAGAGAAGGTGACCTGTGGGGGGTGAGCTGTGGATGAGGTAAAAGAGGGTGACCTGTGGATGGGGAGTTGAGCTGTGGACTAGGGAAGAGACCTGTGGGGGGGTGAGCTGTGGGGGGGGGCTGTGAGAGTAGAGACTGTGAAGTTGTGGATGTTCTGCAAAGGTCAGAGGTCAACGCTGGGGGGTTTAGATTGTGCAAAGTGAGAGTTGTGGGCAGGAGAATTTGTACAGGGTTAAGAGTGCTGGGGGGGGGCTTGGGGTGCAGAGGTGTAAGATGAGGGGTTGTAGAGGGTTAGAGCTGTGGATTGGAGTGAGGTGTAGATAGGGGTGCAGAAGTGAAATGTGGAGGGGAGGGGGGGATAAGCTGTGGATGGGGGTGCAGAGGTGATTGTGGACTGGGGGTGTAAGCTGTGGATGGGGGGTGTGCAGAGGTGACATGGTGACAGAGATTAAAAGGGAAATTGTGGATGGGGGGAGGTGGCTACACATGCTAATGTGAAATGTGGGGGCAGACAGGGTGAGCTGGCTGTGGATGGGGGGGGTGAACTGTGGAAAGGGGGGCGGGAGGTGAGCTGTTGGGGGGTGAACTGTGGGCGAGAGAAGAGAAGGTAAGCTGTGGGGGGGTGAGCTGTGGAGGGGGGGTGAACTGACGAGAGAAGGTAACCTGTGCGTGGGGGGGTGAGCTGTGGACAAGGAAAGAGAAGGTGACCTGTGGGGGGTGAGCTGTAGAGGGGGTATGGTGAGCTGTGGAGGGGGGGGTAGGGTGAGCTCTGTGGAGGGGGGTAGGGTGAGCTGTGGACGAGGGAAGAGAAGGTGACCTGTGGGGGGGGTGATCCGTGAAGGGGAGTAGGGTGAGCTGTGGGGTAGAGAAGAGAAGGTGACCTGTGGAGGGGTGAGCAGTGGAGGGAGGAAGATAAGGTGACCTGTGGAGGGTGAGCTGTGGAGGGGGGTAGGGTGAGCTGTGTATGAGGGAAGAGAAGGTGACCTGTGGGGGGGTGAGCTGTGGACAAGGTGAGAGAAGGTGACCTGTGGATGGGGAGGTAAGCTGTGGACGAGGGAAGAGAAGGTGACCTGTGGAGGGGGGGTAGGGTGAGCTGTGGGGGGGTAAGCTGTGGACGAGGGAAGAGTAGATGACCTGTGGGGGGGGGTGAGCTGTGGAGGGGGGGTAGGGTGAGCTGTGATGGGGGAAGATAAGGTGACCTGTGGAGGGTGAGCTGTGGAGGGGGGGTAGGGTGAGCTGTGATGGGGAAAGAGAAGGTGACCTGTGGGGGGGTGAGCTGTGGATGAGGTAAAAGAGGGTGACCTGTGGATGGGGAGTTGAGCTGTGGACTAGGGAAGAGACCTGTGGGGGGTGAGCTGTGGGGGGGGGGGGCTGTGAGAGTAGAGGCTGTAAAGTTGTGGATGTTCTGCAAAGGTCAGAGGTCAAA
This sequence comes from Aquarana catesbeiana, assembly GCF_042186555.1. Lineage (NCBI taxonomy): Eukaryota > Metazoa > Chordata > Amphibia > Anura > Ranidae > Aquarana > Aquarana catesbeiana. Next base: position 52,384,189 of record NC_133325.1, read on the forward strand.
GCTGGGGGGGGTAGATTGTGCAAAGTGAGAGTTGTGGGTAGGAGAATTTGTACAGGGTTAAGAGTGCTGGGGGGGCTTGGGGTGCAGAGGGTAAGATGAGGGGTTGTAGAGGGTTAGAGCTGTGGATTGGAGTGAGCTGTAGATAGGGGTGCAGAAGTGAAATGTAGAGGGGAAGGGGGGATAAGCTGTGGATGGGGGTGCATAGGTGATTGTGGACTGGGGGTGTAAACTGTGGATGGGGGGTGTGCAGAGGTGACATGTTGACAGAGATTAAAAGGGGAATTGTGGATGGGGTGAGGTGGCTACACATGCTAATGTGAAATGTGGGGGCAGACAGGGTGAGCTGGCTGTGGATGGGGGGGTGAACTGTGGAAAGGGGGGGAGAAGGTGAGCTGTTGGGGGGGTGAACTGTGGACGAGAGAAGAGAATGTAACCTGTGGGGGGGGTGAGCTGTGGAGGGGGGGTGAACTGACGAGAGAAGGTAACCTGTGCGTGGGGGGGGGTGAGCTGTGGAGGAGGGAAGAGAAGGTGACCTGTGGGGGGTGAGCTGTGGATGGGGGTATGGTGAGCTGTGGAGGGGGGGGTAGGGTGAGCTGTGGAGGGGGGTAGGGTGAGCTGTGGACGAGGGAAGAGAAGGTGACCTGTGGAGGGTGAGCAGTGGAGGGGGGTAGGGTGAGCTGTGGAGGGGGGTTGGGTGAGCTGTGGAGGGGGGTAGGGTGAGCTGTGGACGAGGGAAGAGAAGGTGACCTGTGGGGGGGTGATCCATGGAGGTGGGTAGGGTGAGCTGTGGGGGAGGGGGTGAGCTGTGGACAAGAGAAGAGAAGGTGACCTGTGGAGGGGTGAGCTGTGGAGGGAGGAAGAGAAGGTGACCTGTGGAGGGGTGAGCTGTGGAGGGAGGAAGATAAGGTGATCTGTGGAGGGTGAGCTGTGGAGGGGGGGGTAGGGTGAGCTGTGTACGAGGGAAGAGAAGGTGACCTGTGGGGGGGGGGGGGGGTGAGCTGTGGACAAGGTGAGAGAAGGTGACCTGTGGATGGGGAGGTAAGCTGTGGACGAGGGAAGAGAAGGTGACCTATGGAGGGGGGTAGGGTGAGCTGTGGGGGGGTAAGCTGTGGACGAGGGAAGAGAAGGTGACCTGTGGGGGGGGTGAGCTGTGGAGGGGGGGTAGGGTGAGCTGTGATGGGGGAAGATAAGGTGACTTGTGGAGGGTGAGCTGTGGAGAGGGAAGAGAAGGTGAGCTGTGAGTGGGTGAGCTGTGGATGAGGTAAGAGAAGGTGAATTGTGGATGGGGAGGTGAGCTGTGGATGAGGGAAGAGAAGGTGACCTGTGGGGGGGGGTAGGGTAAGCTGTGGGGGGGGGGGGTGAGCTGTGGACGAGGGAAGAGAAGGTGACCTGTGGGGGGGGGGTAGGGTAAGCTGTGGGGGGGGTGAGCTGTGGACGAGGGAAGAGAAGGTGACCTGTGGGGGGGGGTGAGCTGTGGATGAGGTAAGAGAAGGTGACCTGTGAATGAGGAGGTGAGCTGTGCACAGGGGGGGAGAAGATAAAGAGCACTTTACTTCTCTTTCCCGAGAAATGGCGGTATTGTGGGCGGGAATAGGGGTGGGGTGGGGTTGGGGGGGTGTGAGGAGATGGGGTTGGGGGTGGGGAGTTGACTGGGGAGGGTGGGTTCTTGCGCCTATTCTCTGAGAAAAAAAGCCCTGGGTAAGATACTTCACATAGTGCTTTTCCTACAGGTCTGCTTTAAAACATGGATGAATAAATTTGACAAATTGAAATGACAATGTTCTGTACTTTTAGGAATCCAGTGAAAAGCGACAATGAGTCACAGTTGGAGCCTCAGACTGCAGATCAGAATGGAACCTTTTGATTTTAGGAAGGATCCCGGATCTTCTGGAAGTGCCAATTGGGACCCTAGTATATTCTGCATGAGATATTCAATGTTTTGAGAATTATACAAACACTATGTAGTTTTCTATGTACCTGCTGCTTTCTATTACTCACTGAATCCTGCTGCAATAAAGTAAAAATGAAAAAAAAAAAAAGGTGTGAATGACGTTAATTATAATTACTAGGAATGACGGTAATGTATTCACCACAGAAAGAGCAGAACAGAGAAACCACAAGTGTGAGACGATTGTACGATTACTGTGTCTGAGGGAAAAACAATTCATGATATCAGTTATGTGATCAGTCCTACTGGAATTACAGATGCTGGGTAAAGAAAAACATGTAATTTTATAAAATTCTATGCGTTGTTCCACCCTGCACTGGGCCATTCTGGTGACTATACTTACTTATAATTGGAAATATAGGCAAAAAATAAATAAATACATATACTGTATGCTGCACACTGTCTGTAGCATTAATGCAGCAGTTTTTGTTTATGTGAGTTCTCTCTGTAACATAGTTTTATTACTTTTGATCCTGCTGGTTGCTCCCTGGCTTACGAGTGCCCATCAATGCTGACCACTATAAACTGACCTACCTGACACACACTGATCATTACACTGACCCACACTAAACTACCTGACACACACTGATCTTTACACTGACAGACACTGACCTACCTGACACACACTAAATGATAATGTAACAGCGCTAAAGTCAGAGGATATAACAGAAAAATAGGTCCAAGATGTATGGATGGATCACTCTCTCTATAAATAAAAACAATAATAATCCATAGAGGGAAAAAGTCTATGATGTGTAGATGATCCGTAATAAGGGTAAATGTGGGAGCCAGGGAAGTCTATGCAGCTGTGATACCAAGGGCAGCTTCCTGTAGAGTGAAGTCAGCTCTCCATACGTACATAAAAATCCAAAAGAGAAAGCGCCTCATTCAGTATCAAAGATTTATTAAGATGTAAAAGCAATTAAAAACACTTACATAAAAGTAAACAGATTGCCGCTTCCATAAAGAGATGAACCCAAAGTGTGTCACGTATCCAGTTAAGTGGGGCTGATGTATACCGAGCGGACGGCCGCGGACCTCCGCTCAGAGATGCCGGCTGTGTGGGCGATAATATGGGAGAGTTACTTCCGCGTTCCAACAGGCCACGTGGATGATGACGTCACTAAGGTCATTCAGGTTCGCTGGGGACCACTACGCGTTTCTGAGCATGCGCAACGCCCGTAATGAGCATGCGCGCTCCTTTATCAAGTGTGTCTAGGGGACGCAAACCAGGAAGCTTAAATAGCTCAATGTAAAAGGCAATTACCAATCAAATAGGTTGGAATCAAAGGAAAGGGGAGGGGAAGCAATGTCTGGGAGAGTTAAAAGACTATAATGAGGGTGAATTCTTTATGAATTACGGACTTGTGTGAAAATAAATCAAAGACTCATATACAAATATATGTCATGAATTTCTAAAAGGATAAAATATTAAATAATGAATAAATAAAAAGATTATATACAGAATGCGGTCAAGAACATATAATACAATGAAAAATATATAGGTATATATGTATATAAATATAATTGAAAAATAAATGTATATATAAAAAATATATATATATAAAAAAATATATATATATATAAAAAAATGAAAAAATGAAACAAAAAACAAAAATCAAGGATCCTTAATACTGATATTCCAAAGCATGAAAGACAGATATGATGGCTAAATGTACCATTATAATTAGTGTTTAAAAAGTTTTTTTGTTGTGATAAAAAATCATTAGTTAAAATTAGTTGTTATTGGTCAGTTATTTCCCATGAAATTAATTATGTGTATACGTGTGTGCACATGTACATAAAACACATACATACACCTACACATACACACACCATTGTATACACATATACATATACTAAACCGTGTTGCTACTATGGTTAAATGAAATCAATGAATATATTCTAAATGATGGTGTTAACCTCCAATTCCTCGTTTAACCCATTAGGAGCTAAAGTGTCCAGAATAAAAATCCAAAAAGTTTCACGCTCACATAATTTGGAGAAACGTTCGGCCTCAGATAATTTCCGTGGAATAGATTCAATTACCCATACCTGTAAGCCGGCAGTGGACTGATGATGATGTTCAAGAAAATGTCTAGGGACGCTATGTTCATCACAGCCTTTTTCTATAAACCGGCGATGTTTGCCGAATCGTTGTCGCAAAGGACAAATAGTGCGTCCAACATACAATAACTTGCACGGACATGTGAGGCAGTAAACAACGTAATCTGTTGAGCAATTGTAAAAACCTTCCAATCACCAGACAGGCCTAATGGCAGTAGAACATTTCCTGTCCCTTGATCCCTTCATTAATGGCAAACAAGCCGTCTTAATTTCTGAAGCTACTTTATTTTGTTTAAACCATAATTATTTCCATTTTAATGATGAGTTCTACCTACAGACCCATGGTACAGCTATGGGTACAAATTTTGCCCCCTCCTATGCCAATCTGACCATGGGCCTGTGGGAGGAAAAGCACATATGGAATAATAATCCCTTTTCTCGATATATTGTTTTCTTTGGCAGATTTATAGATGACATTATTGTCATCTGGGATGGTCCACCATCCTCTATAGAGAGTTTTGTTTCCCATTGTAATGCCAATGATCTTGGTTTGTCATTCACATCTGAACACAGCAAGGTGAGCCTTCCCTTCTTGGATCTAGAACTATTTCACGACCACAGTGCCATCCTTTCTCGCAATTATACAAAACCTACAGCGGGAAATTCCTACCTACATTTTAACAGTTGTCATCACCCACAGTGGGTAAATAACATACCAAAGGGTCAATACTGTAGATTGAGAAAAAACTGCAGTAGGGAGTCCGACTATATTACCCAGAGTATTCACCTTAAAAATAAATTTCTGGAAAAGGGGTTTCCTGAAACACTTGTTGACCAAGCACAGGCCACTTATCTCTCTGGAAATAAACAACAAAAAATTTCTAAACAGACTGAATACGGTACTGTCCGCTTCATTACCAGATACCACAACAAGTATAGAAAGATGGAATCTATATTCCAAAAACATTGGAAAATCCTTAAACAGGATCCCCTCCTTAAGAATGACCTTGGCGATAAACCAAAGGTCACTTATAGAAGGGCCCCAACGCTAAAAAACAAATTAGCACCAAGCAGATTCAAAACTACCAAACCTGAGAATGTTCCTTGTCTTATCCCACTTACTGGCATGTATAGATGTAATAAGGCCTTGTGTAAAACCTGTGCCTTTATAAAACATGGCCAACGCAGTTTCCAACATAAAGATAAAACCTACCAATTGGAAGGTTTTTACAATCGCTCAACAGATTACGTTGTTTACTGCCTCACATGTCCGTGCAAGTTATTGTATGTTGGACGCACTATTTGTCCTTTGCGACAACGATTCGGCAAACATCGCCGGTTTATAGAAAAAGGCTGTGATGAACATAGCGTCCCTAGACATTTTCTTGAACATCATCATCAGTCCACTGCCGGCTTACAGGTATGGGTAATTGAATCTATTCCACGGAAATTATCTGAGGCCGAACGTTTCTCCAAATTATGTGAGCGTGAAACTTTTTGGATTTTTATTCTGGACACTTTAGCTCCTAATGGGTTAAACAAGGAATTGGAGGTTAACACCATCATTTAGAATATATTCATTGATTTCATTTAACCATAGTAGCAACACGGTTTAGTATATGTATATGTGTATACAATGGTGTGTGTATGTGTAGGTGTATGTATGTGTTTTATGTACATGTGCACACACGTATACACATAATTAATTTCATGGGAAATAACTGACCAATAACAACTAATTTTAACTAATGATTTTTTATCACAACAAAAAACTTTTTAAACACTAATTATAATGGTACATTTAGCCATCATATCTGTCTTTCATGCTTTGGAATATCAGTATTAAGGATCCTTGATTTTTGTTTTTTGTTTCATTTTTTCATTTTTTTATATATATATATTTTTTTTTATATATATATATTTTTTATATATACATTTATTTTTCAATTATATTTATATACATATATACCTATATATTTTTCATTGTATTATATGTTCTTGACCGCATTCTGTATATAATCTTTTTATTTATTCATTATTTAATATTTTATCCTTTTAGAAATTCATGACATATATTTGTATATGAGTCTTTGATTTATTTTCACACAAGTCCGTAATTCATAAAGAATTCACCCTCATTATAGTCTTTTAACTCTCCCAGACATTGCTTCCCCTCCCCTTTCCTTTGATTCCAACCTATTTGATTGGTAATTGCCTTTTACATTGAGCTATTTAAGCTTCCTGGTTTGCGTCCCCTAGACACACTTGATAAAGGAGCGCGCATGCTCATTACGGGCGTTGCGCATGCTCAGAAACGCGTAGTGGTCCCCAGCGAACCTGAATGACCTTAGTGACGTCATCATCCACGTGGCCTGTTGGAACGCGGAAGTAACTCTCCCATATTATCGCCCACACAGCCGGCATCTCTGAGCGGAGGTCCGCGGCCGTCCGCTCGGTATACATCAGCCCCACTTAACTGGATACGTGACACACTTTGGGTTCATCTCTTTATGGAAGCGGCAATCTGTTTACTTTTATGTAAGTGTTTTTAATTGCTTTTACATCTTAATAAATCTTTGATACTGAATGAGGCGCTTTCTCTTTTGGATTTTTATGTACCTGACACACACTGACCATTACACTGACCCAGACCCACACTGACCTACCTGACCCATTACACTTGACGTCAGACTTCAGGTGACCGTGACCTCCGGCTCCTCCTGCACCTCAGCTGTAGTGTGCAGCGCCAGCACGCCCATCCCGGGAGACAGCAGGCAGCCAGAGACAGGAGAGGAGAGCTGCCCGCCCGAGCGCCGAGTGGGGATCTTCTCATAGTGACACAGCCGCATTGTAATTCCCACCTTCTGGAGCCTGCAGCACCTATGATGGACGTCACACAAACCATTGGGATGTCCATCATAGGCACTGCAGGCTCCAGAAGGCGGGACCTGCTATGTCCCTCGGCCATGCTCCGAGTCAGATCGGTCCCAGCTCGGTCTCGGGCTAATAATACATTTGTGAATGTCCGAGACCCAGGGCTTTTTGGGAGCCCACTCGGGGCTCCAGCCCCCCTTAGCCCCCTCTGCTGACGCCACTGGGTGTCAGCATCCCCCTCACCTCACTCAGAGACATAGAACAGTCCATAGCTTTGTTTTGTCTTTTTATTTAAGGGGATTAAACTTGGATGGGAAATTGGGAATTATGGGATGCCCAGGAATATTCAGTGCAAACTTGCTTGGGACTTCTATATACACTCCAGTATATACGCTCCAATCTTCTCTCCAGCACAAACACTTGCTGTACACTGTTTCTCCTCCAGCATTTCACTTGCTGCAGACTGTTACTCCTCCAGACTAGCTAGCACCGCATGAGTAGGCCTGACACTACTTCAGCCAGGCCTCAATGAACTGCCTTTTTGCGGGCAGGGACCTCGGGCCCCTGTGGTGTAGAAATAGTTCAGGTGCTAACTGTTCTCTATTCAGCTACCACTCCCAGATAGCTCTCTTCATGCCCTGCCAGCCAGCATTGCTGCAAAGACTCCTTTCCACTGCCCTTCCCACAGTTCTCTCTTCTGGTTCTGCACCCATCTCAAACTGCAATCTCACAGTTCTCTCGGGCGTGCCTCCCCAGTCCTCGCAACTGTGCTCACTCACCAGCCCTCCCGGTTGCGACCAGTAGTCCTCCCTGGAGACTCTTAGAAGTGTTCTTTCCCTTTGTCCTCTCCTTGCTCTCTTATGTGCTTCTCCTTCCAGGATCTCGTCACTCCTCCTGGATGCACCCCCCCCCCACCAGACTGGGGAGCTCCCCGTGGGCTCCAACAGCCTCCATGCTCTCTCACTCCAGCTATTCCCCTCAACAACTCCTCCCCAGCTCGGCAGACCCCAGGTATTGAAGGAGGCCTGCCCCCTGCCAATCCAGATTGGGGATTGGTCAGGGCTCCCCAAACCACCCAGGCAGCTCCACCTCTCCTTTCCCCCTCTCTTTCTAGATCTTTCCAGCAAACTCTAGAAAGAAGAGGGAGGTCTCAGTGATGCTGCCTGTGAGTCACCAGCTGCTATTGTGAGCCACTCCTAGCCCTGCATGAAAACAAACAGGCCTAACCACCAGCCACCTACTCTGCCAGAAAAATCATCACTCTAGCACCTCCTTAACTAGAGGGTGCTACACACCTTTCCCAACGAACTGCCCTTGGAGTTTTTCCTTTTTTTTCCTAGGCTTTGGGAGGTAGCTAAGTGGCCTGCAACAGGAGCATTATTCAATTTTAGTCAAAGCTGAACAATTGGTTTTCATGTACAGAGCCCCTTACCTGCATAGGCAGTTTTTTGGGAAACACAGTGTAATATGACATTTTCCAACCCCTGTGACTCTCACTTTTGCTGAGCTGTTAAAGGAAGTGAGGGGGAAAAAGGGTTCTACCTTGCTGCACTGAACCCTTCTACTCAACTGTAAAAAATCCCCATTCTTCTTGGTATGGGGAAGCAGGTGACTTGCCTCTTCCATAATCGTCGGGTATCAGAAGAAACCAGACTCATGAATTTGTGAACAAACAAACTAATAATATTGAGTGTGAATTTGGTATCCCCCAGTTCCTAGTCCCACACAGACATTTCCAAAATAGCTCCAGAGGAAGCCTTAAAAAGAATACTTTAGAAACTTCAAATGCCTCCTCTCCTCTCCTTATGAAGAAGTCCAACAATTCTGATGATAAAACTCATTCTCCCCTCATGTGTTTATGATTTTCAGTCGCTAACCAGGTAAGGGTGGTACTGTAGACCGAACCAGAGGAAGCAAGCCCTATCCCAGATCTAGCTCACACTTTATTGTAAGTGACTATTACTGAATCTTCAAACCTGGAACCACTGACCATATCTTCTTATGAGTCCCTCCATCCATCACCAGTGAACAGGACAACCCTGAGCTACCTAAACCTGCTTATAGAGAAAATATCAGCTGTTAAAATAAAAATCTAAAACTTGATTAAAAAAACAAAAAAAAACAAAAAACTATTACGTGGAACCCTAGGGTTCCTCTAGAAGTCGCTGGGGGTTTCTTGAGCAGCAAGCAATTTCTGCCTCCCATATAAGTTACCACTAGCACCAATGATCTTTTTAGCTACCTGTAAGGGGGGAATTTGTCAGACTTACCACCAATGTAAATGGGCACTTCACTGACCATCAGTGAAAAAGGGGCTCTTTTCCCCTGACCACCAGTGTAAGGGGGTACTTTTCCACTGACCACTAACTTAAGGGGGCAATTTTCCACTGACCATCAATGTAAGGAGCTTTTTTCCACTAACCACCAATTGAAGGGGGCAGTTTTCCACTGACAATCAATGTAAGGAGCACTTTTCCACTGACCATAAATGTGAGCGGGCACTTTTCCACTGACCAATAATGTCAGAAAGCACTACAGTTTTACACCCTGCCTTATCAAACATTGGGTAGGTGTCATGCACCTATTCAGAGACTGAAATTACAAGGTTGGTCTCTCTTGTATCTCCAGCCAAGGTCCAGCTGAAGATGGAACAAGGGATACCAAAGGACAGGAGGAACATGAGTGCTGGCA